>NW_020664774.1:0-61927 GCF_002925995.2 Terrapene triunguis
TTATCTTGTATTCCACCCTATGCTTAGTCCCCCACACACTGGATATTCTGATCTTCAAAAATAGCATATGCAAAGTTAACGCAGCACATAATAAATAGATTTTTAAAATGGCTAACTACTGGAGATCAAAAAGGAACTGTAAGTAGGGAAACACCATCAAATGAAAGTGTTTCCACTGGGACCCAGTGTTATAGAGGGTGAACAATTTATAAGCTTTATACAGGGTAAAACGGATTGATTTGGGGTTTGGACCCCATTGGGAGCTGGGTATCTGAGTGCTGGAGACAGGAGCACTTCTTAAGCTGTTTTCAGTGAAGCCTGCAGCTTGTAAGGGGACGTGGTTCAGACTTGGATCTGTGATTGCAGCAGGCAAGCATGTCTGGCTCAAAGAAAGCAAGGTACTGGAGTCCCAAGCTGGCAGGGAAAATGAGCTCAGAGGTAGTCTAGGCACATCAGGTGGCAGTCCCAAAGGGATTTCTGTGATCCAACCCATCACAAGTGTTAGGTGGAATACTTCGGGGGAGGTGAATGCAAATTCCCACCTCCACTTATACAAAAATCCAGCTTTGTATGCCTTGAGATGGGGACCATTGTCTGCTGATCACCTGTTCCCGGAATCTGAAGATCAAAGGCCCAAGCCAAATAAGGGAAAGACTGACCAATTTGTGCAGGAGCTGGTTCTGAGCTGAAGATGTTATAAACTAGTAAACACATAACAATTCCTTAGTGGAATCTGAAGGACTGTTCATCAGCCAAAGTGATTGAGGTGATCTCTGATAAGCTGATTAGCATGCGTGTAGGTTCTTTTATTTTTTTAATGTTTTCTGGGTAATGCTTTAACCTTAAGAATAAATGTGCTTGCTTAGGAAGAGTGGTGTGGTAACCAATAACTGCTGGCAATACGCTGGGCACAGCATTTAGAGACAAAGCAAAGCCCAGATGCTAGCCTGTTTAGGCCATCTGGCTTGCTGGGGATATCACTGTGTAGGCAGGGAACTGTGCAGCCTGGAAAACCCAGGTCAGGAAGGAGAGAGATGAGGGTCTCTGCCCAGGAGTGGGGAAATACAGGTGTGGATGCTCTGAACTGCGATAGTATGACAAATTCAATGAAAGGAGGCTGGCTGCCCGTTGGGGATTCTCCTCACACCGTCCTAGGTGTTCGATCCTTTTTGTGATCTTTCCTGGGATGGGCGATCCCTTTTCTGGTAAGTAGTTTCAAACTCCCTTCCCTGGCTGTCGAGTGGAGCTCTCTCATACAGCCTTTGGCAGTCAGGAATTCATCCAGAAACCACTCCAACACCGCCATCAGCTTCATCCACCCATAACCTCAGTGCCCCTCCAGCATCCATCCCTCAGTCACTGGTCAGAGGCCTTCTTTCCTGTGGGCTCTGGCCGCTTATTGCATGTGGTGCAGGCTCACATGGGACAGGCTGATCACTGGGTCTGACCCCCGGCCCGGCGCTCAGGCTCTCAACATGCTGTTGAGAGTCCCTAGACTAGCAGCCGCCACGTGTGCCCTCTCCAGCAGTGCATGCAGTTTGATTTTCTGGCCAGCTCCTCTTGTTTGGTCATCTCCCAGCCCATCAGGATGGGACGGATCAAGCCCCTGTGCCCCGACCCTCATTTCCCTGGCAGGAACGCCGGGAGGGGAGGTTAAGGGGGGACTGCAGGTAGAAGAGGTGGGGAGGGGCCTCCCCTTGCTCTGGCCCAGGGCCCCACAAAAGCATTATCCACCTCTGGCTGCAAGTCTAGTTAAATCTCAGGAGTTGCACTCACTTTACAGCAGTTCTGAGCTCTCACTGTTAGGGCTGAGAAGGTGGCTGGATGGAGCAATCGCGCCCTCTTGTGTCCCATGGGGGGAATCTCTTTTAAGGCTATGTTTCTCTAGCCAGAGTTGGTCAGATTTGCTTTCTGATGATTTACTGTCAGTCGTGTGGAAGCAGAGAAAGAACTGACAGGAAGGGGATTGCAATGCATGACAGTTTGTTAGCAAGAGTCAGGCTAACTGTAACCCCAATAACGCGAGATTTGTAGAAGCGAGGAATGTGTGAGGCGAGTGGGAAAGAGCTGTGTGAGAAGTTGTTGCGACCTTGTGTAGATAATGTGTAGATAATATGGAATGTAGACTAAGAGTCTACATTAGTGAGCAAAACAAGATATCAGAATGACCTATGTATAAACAAAATGCAGCTGTTGCTCATTATTGTCTGTCACAAAAGGTATAAATGCTTGCTGTAATTGTTTACCTGTTGAGAGACCTGTTTAGCTCTCTCCCTCTATGCAATTGATAGAGAGAAAATAAAGTATCTGACTTGCTGTACCCAAACAAAAGGTGAGAACTCTGTTATTCTCTGTCAGTCGTGTACCTGTAGCGCCCTCATGGCCAACGTGGAGTCCGACTTGTGGCTCCGGCCCAGAAAAAGCTGGCACAGGAATGCAGCAGGGAAACTCCCTTCTACCACAAGGCACCTGTTTCAAACCCCTTGGAGTAAACATGCGCACACACCAGAATAGTACAATGAATAGAGGACAAGGAAATATTTTTTTACAGAGAAATGAATGGAGAAATCAGGGGGGAAAGATGGGGGAGCAGTAAAACAGGTTAGATCCCATGCGAGGACCCCCAGGCCCCAAAAATTACCAGGATAGACACCAAGCAATGCGTCTACACTGAGAGTTCAGGAATTTTGGGCAGCGTTCAAGTCCGGCAGCAAATCTTGAGTGCTCCTAGCCGTCTTCAACACCAGTAAACAAACCTCTCTGGTGCCCTCTTCTGCTGCTCTCTGCAAACCCACACAGAGCGACCACCTCCCAACTTAACTAGCTACAGCCTCCTGCCTTGTTCCCAGTGCAAGGCGCAAGCCCCAGTACTCACGGCCCCATACAGCTGCGGGCAGCAGTGATCTTGGGTCCAACTCTGGTTTGTCCTTCTCAGGTGATTCCTCCCTGGCACAGCGCTCCTCCTGGCTCCCATCCTGGGATGTCCCCGGTCGGCTGCTCTGTCCCTCCCAGGCTTCAGGGTGGTTCTCAGCTGCTTTGCTACATGAGGGCCTGCTCACTGTGGGCTCTTTTGTCTGGAGCTAAGCCCATGCTCTCCCTCTGTCCTATATTCCTCTCACAGTGCTAGGGCGGAGGGATAGCTCAGTGTTTTGAGCATTGGCCTGCTAAACCCAGGGTTGTGAGTTCAATCCTAGAGGGGACCATTTAGGGATCTGGGGCAAAAAACGGTCTGGGGATTGATCCTGCTTTGAGCAGGGGGTTGGACTAGATGACCTGAGGTCCCTTCCAACCCTGACATTCTATGATTTGAAAGGATATTTTGGGGACACAGCAAACTGACAGGCTGAGTACGACATTCTTTTTAGCCGTTTATTTGATTGTGCAGGCACCAACAGAGTTAATGTCAAGCAGGTCACTCTATCTCCATCCCTAGATCCTGCTCAGTCTGTCTAACCCTAGCCAACCCGCGAGTAGATCATTTAAGACAGTTGTTTAGACTGACCCATAGCATCATTGTCATAGTGGCTTCTGCTCTTTGCTGCCCAGTTTCTTTCCTGTGGCAATATTGCCATTTCAGACTCCCATTTATACCAAAGTCCTACTACAAGGAATGTATCGTCTCTCTCTTGCTTCTCTGGGACCCTCAGGGAATGGAGGCTTCTGCAAATCCAGAAACTTGCTTGAACATCTCATCCTGAGGCTTCAATGGCAGGTTGGAGAGTTTTGACTCCAGCTCCAGCTCCTTAAATTCAGATAAGATTTGCTGTTCCAGATCAGGCAGCAAGGTCTGAATGTCTGCAGAAAATTGCTGGGCCGTTGCTGTGTTTTTGAACAGTATCCCCACTATGCTGTCCTTGGAAATGACCAGATCCTGCTCCAGTGCTTTGCAAAAGTCATCTAAGAAAGCAGAGGCCGAGTTGGGCTTTATGTCCTTGGCGTGTTCCAAAACTCCTCTCACTTTGTTTACTATTGTGGCTAGAATCTCTCTTTCCGGGACTACCAAGCCATCAGTCTTGTTATAGTAATCTAACAGGTGTCTGTGGATCCAGCTTTGGACAAACTCTTCATAGCTGTTAATGTAATTCAGATAGTTGTTGAAGTTCCCATCTTCCAGGAGCTTCTTCTCCACGGTAAACTGGAAAAAGATCTTGCAGCCATATTTAATGGCCTGCCCACTGCTGAGGAAGTCATCCACTATTTCTATTGTGATTCTTTTCTTAACGTAGTCCACCAGGGCAGGTTTGAGACAATGTTCACAAAAATCCCTGGCCCTCTTTTGGCAGGAATCCTTCCCTAAATAAAGATCTTTAAATCGGGAGAGGTACTGAGATTTAAACTTCTCCAGATGTTTCTGGGGATTGTGTTCCTGGATAAATACTTCATGCATCTTTTGAAACTCATGAGCCGCTTCCCCCAGAACGTGAAGCTTCAGGTCAACTTCGAAGAATGCATTAGTATAACATTTCCGAACATCCGCCTCTTGGAGCCTCTCATTGATTATGCGCAGCAATTCCCTGCCGTAGGTTTTGTCGTAGTCTGTTTTGGAAATGACCTTTTCTTGAATGTAATCCTGGCACTGATCCATCAGTGATTTAGCAATAGCTTTTGCTTTTTGAAGGTAACTATCTTTGTGCAACCCTGCTCTTTGTATGAGCCATTTTTCCAAATACTTAGATTTCATCTTGAACGAGTTCATTCTGTAATCCTTCAGGCTTCCTGCGCCTTGTAGCATCTCTGTGACGGCACTCCTTCGATTCATCAGGTCCTTTCTCAACTGGGCCTCCATATCGCCCTCAACTTGGCAGTTCTGCAGAGGACAGAGTGATGTTTCGTGACATACTGTTTCAAATTTGGACTCCAGTTTCTTGTCATCTAGTTGCTCTGTGCTCCTCCTGCAGTTTGCCAATAACTGATCAATTTCCCCTTCAATAATTTTCATGTAGTTCATGTGTATGTTGTGTGACTTCAGCCTGCCTATCTGAGTAAGAATGGCTTCTTCGCATTTGCTGAACACGTGGGTTTTAAGGTCATTCTTGAGTGTTTTAGTGCTCCTTATAAAATCTTCTTTGTACTTTTCCATTAGGTGCAGGTCTGAGGCCTTCCTTGCAAAATATTGTTGTAAGCAGTCCATGATCTTTTGCTCACCATACTGCAGTTTTTCCAGTGCTATGTTTTTAAAGACAGAGAAATTTAGGTCTGCTGTTGGCTGGTTGAGGATGAAAGTTTCTTTTTCAGATACCCACAGATGCATCTCCTTGCGGAAGCCCCATTCCCACTCTGCATAATTCATAGACAGCTGGTTATAGGCTTCATCGACAAAGCTGCTTTTGAAGCTAAAGCTGAAATGTTCATGTTTTATAGTGTTCCACAGGCTTCTCAGCCTTTCAATAAACTGGGGGATGTCCTTAAGGGATCTGTTAGCAGAGCAAGATTTTGTAAATTTAAACAGATAATTCTTTAACTCACACACCCTCTCACTGTATCCTATGTTGACTGGAGCAATGGGAGGGACTCCGTGCCACAGCCCAGGGATGTACCAGTTGTGTTTCTCTGGATCATAGTCCATAATATCCGAAATTGCCATTTCCTTGATTTGCGTCTCCATCTTTGCTGCAGCTTTGGTCATTTCATCCAGCTGCTCCAGGAGGGGTTTCCTGTCCCTCGTGTTTTGTTCTTGAGCAGTCATATCACTAACGTTCTGATGCACAAACTGGCAGTTGGGTTTGTGCCCGATTTCCTCCATTCTCAGAAAGGCATGGACCACGATTTGCAGAACATACTTCATTTCGGTGGCGTTCTCCATGGCCATGTTAACGATGGTTATGTCACTCAGTCCAATCACCAGTGTGGCCAGCTCATTGTCGTGTTCATAACTATCCTCCAGCCTGGCCAGTTCAGGGGCTTTCAGGCCTTCTGTGTCTATCACCAGGATGAAATCACAGCCCAGCTCCTGCTGAAAGTTCTCTGCCACTTTAATGAGGGACATGAAGACTCCTCGTGTACATCGGCCACTGCTCACTGCAAACTGCAGGCCGAACATGGTGTTGAGGAGGGTGGATTTCCCAGTGCTCTGCCCTCCCAGTACCGTTAGAACCAGCGTTCTGGACCTTCCCCCCAGCTTGGCATGGAGCTGACTCAGAACATCTGTCACCCACTGCAGTGGGATGTTGGAGGCATCTCCATCGATCAGCTCCATGGGAAACCCTTCCAGCATCAGGTCAGCTGCTATGCCTGGGAGATGGATGAATTGTCTTTGGCTTTCTGTTATTTTGCTTTGTTTCACCCTTGAATGTTCAGCCTCATAGAATTGCCCCAACTCACGCATGAAATGCTCAAACCCTAAGGATCTGGCAGAGATTATTTTACCGAGTTCTGATAGCTCTTGTGGGTCGCTCTCTGAAGTTTTACATTTCTCTTTATACTCTGCTTGTAAGCTAGCAAGATTCCCCCTTGTAATGTGATCCAGGCTAAGCTTCATCCATTTCAGGAAATAACATCTTTCCACTTGGGAGAGACATGCTATCCCACTGATAAATTGAACCAAACCATCAGTAAGGTCCCACTGATTCTTTTCTTTGTGTAATGCCACCAATTTTTCTTTCAACTCAGATTCATATTTCTCTAAGTGGGCTGTCCTTGGTTTTCGTATTCGACACAGCTCTTTTTCCACTTTAGCCACAGTCTTCCCTAGATCCCCTTGCAGTCTCAGCATTTCCCTCTTGTACTTTGCCACGTCTTTTATTTCCGCAGTGATTTCTTTAACGCACTTGCTGGCGCTCTGACATTCTTCGCAGTCCTCATCTACCTGGATTCCTAGTTCCCGAGCAGTCTCAGCCATGTCTTCCATAGTCACACGCCTATACGGAAACTTTGTTATTCTTCCAATGGTGGATCGCAGCTTTTTCACAAGCTGTGCCTGGTTAGTTGTGCTCTGTTTGAACAATAGGTGTGATTTACTCAATTTCAGATCCAGAACTAGCTTTTTAAGGAAGCCCAACATGTCCTTTGATTTCTCAGCCTCAGAACTGAGCATAAAATACACTTTTGTGCCTGCTTCCTTCAGAGACGATAAAAGAGCATATTCCCTTTCACTGAGTCTTTCAACAAATATGATCATAAGAGTTGATACCTTCATTAAAAAGCTGAACTGCAACTGGTGGGACTCAATGTCTCCATGCAGATTTGTAACCGCGATGGGCTCTGGGAAAAGATCTGAATTCTTGCTTCCATTAGGAAAATACCAGGAAATCTCGACCAGCCCATCTGCGATTTCCTGAGGGAGGTTCCCAGACTCCATGTCCCGATGGATGAAGAAATCGTGGTACTGCTGGGAGGGGCTGAGAATTTCATTGAGGAGTTTGGACTTGGAGAAGCTGCAGCTTCCCAGCCGCACAAAGGAAATGGTTGGCATTGCTGTGAGCACCAGGCTCTCCTCTCTGAACCCTCTGCTCTCTGCCAGGGAGTGCGGCCTCCACTTCTTCACAATGTCCCTCATGGCCCACAGCATCAGGGTGCCCTTGGGAGTATCGAGGGCAGGGAGCAGCAGAGGGAGGGCAAACTGGCACATGGACATTCTGGACAGGATCTCCTGCTGTAGGAAACTGTCGGAGCAAAGCAGCACGGCACAGAGAACATCGAGGGGGTGCAGGGAATCACTAGTGCAAGGGTCATTAAGAGAAAAAAAATCATCCTCCATATCCAGTTCCTCCTCATCCTCACTGACTGCTTCATCTTCAAGCTCCCCATGCCCAAGGCTTGTGTTTCTGGTCGTCCCATTCAGAGCCATCACCTTCCTCAGGAAATACCACGGTAAATCCCCTAAGGTCTGAGCCGTCCAGTCCTTTAGACTTTCTGGGCTGATTCTCTGGAGGTCACGTAATGTGAGCTTCCTGCTTCTGTACTTCTTCAGTTTCAGCTTGGACAGGATGCCCTGAAATGTTCTTCTCCGCTCTGTGGAAAGACAAAGAGGATATCGCAGTGGTGAAGACATGGTTTTAAATGGAATGGATCCTTTGGAGGTTGGGGCAGCGATGGGAACAAAATGAACAGCAGTTAACTTCACAGGCTGGCAACGGAATATGTGGAACGGACCCTTCTCAACCTCCATGCAGTTTAAAGCACTGCTCCACTCGGAGAGGTGACTTTGTCTAAACAGCCTGTTTTTACTCAACAGATCTTCTGACTTTAGGGACAAAAGTAAAATCTTTCTTTCCGGCCCAGCAGAACCAGCGTAGCTATGAATTGGGGAGCTGGGTTAGAGTCCTTTTTATGCAATATTAGTACGGCTTATAGGTGCCAATCAATTACAGAGGGCAGGGTGGGAAGGCAGAGAGGACCATGGGGGGGTCACCAAGGGCAGGATGGGTGATAGCAGAGTTGGTGAGAGGGACACTGGGGGCAGAATTTGGCGTGCAGAAACTTTAAAACTAATGATGGAGAAAGTAAGAACCCAGCTTCCCCAGGTCAGTCCTGCTGTAACTCAACCATAAGCTACGAACTGGATGCAAGAATCACCAGATCAAATTCTCTGGCCTGGGTTCTGCCAGAGACCAGACTAGAGGATCAAAATGATCCCTTCTGGCCTCAAATTTTCTGAGCCCACAAGGAGAGAAGTCAGAGAAATCGTCCTTTTTCTTGGAAGTGTGTAAATGCTTGATTTCAAAAGAATTCACCCACATTAAACATGCAGCCATATGACACAATTTTTTTACAGAGTCACTTTTCAGCATAGATTATTGCAAAAGTATAAATTGCAGCCGGGCACCCAATCCCCATTCATAGTCCATGGAATTGGACGCCTAGCTCCCATTTGTATCTTTGAAAATTTCCATTCCCTGGTCCTTTAAATAACCACTTGGTTTTCATTCAGTCTATGCCATTCCTCAATGTCAACAAATTTAATTGTTTTTCCCTCTTTCCATCTTTATTATTCCTGTTTGCTCCCTCTGTGCCTTGGCTATGAACTGGCTTATATAATAGCTGCACAGAGTAGAGCTTTTGGTGTTTTATTTTCAGGTGTTTTCAACCCAAAATTAAATGATGTTAAGGGCCAAACCAAAACAATTAATTATTCTCTCAGCTCAAGCGCAAAGATCAGCATAGCATCGTCTTCATCTCTAGAGACTAACGCCAACATTTTCAAACTTGCCCACTAGTTTTTGGTGTCTTTCTACTTGACACACCTAGGTCTAGCTGTCACTCAGGCTTGGTCTACACTTACCCCCCAAGTCGAAGTAAGGTACGCAAATTCAGCTACGTGAATAACGTAGCTGAATTCGACATACCTTACTTCGAACTTACCGCGGTTCAGACGCGGTCCACACGCGGCAGGCAGGCTCCCCGTCGACTCCGCGGTACTCCTCTCGTTGAGCTGGAGTACCGCAGTCGACGGGGATCACTTCCTGGTTCGATTTATCGCGTCCAGACCAGACGCGATAAATCGAACTCGGAACTTCGATCCCCAGCCGCCGAACTAGCGCGGCAGTGTAGACCAGCCCTCAGAGATACCTGGGACTTAATTTTCCACAGTGTTCTGAGCACTCACAGCTAGTTTGGGCATCCGCTTTGACAATTTGGGCCCAAGCCTCTTTCTCATGGCTCAATGGTCTCTCTCTTTCTCCTTTTATGGAGTTAGCAGACCTAGCCTTGCCCAATGACTAGATTCTCCTGCAGTTCAATATGAAGCAATGCTGTCTTCAAGCCCATAGACAAGTTTTAGTCTGGTGATGTCTCCAGCACAGATTAATAGCTCCCAGGGCTATCCACACCACTAAGCTTGAGAAGGGATATTCCAAGCAGGTAAGAGACAGCTTATTGTCCCCCTTGTGTTGTAATGCAAATTAATAAAACTCAGTGACACGTTCATTACTACAGTGCGTCAACTGCAAGTACAGAAGGAAGGGTTATAAGAGACAGTACTTTTGAAAGAGGCTGGCATCTGCTGCATATTGGATTCTTGCTCCAGATTGGACCCATCTGTCTCCCCTGGCTCTGGGTTTTGTGGCGTCATTGATTCCAGCTCCAGATTTAAAACATCTAGCAAGAAATATAGAGAAAATGTGTTATTGGTACCTAATCAACAGCTCTCTTTGATATGGAGGCTCCCACCTGTTTAGCTAATCCTTACACACACACACACACACACACACACACAGAGAGAAAGCTCTGGATCCCTGCTCCTTCTTGTTGAGCAAATGGCCTACTCTCCTTCTCGCTCTCCCCTTCCTGAACTTCCCCGTCCCTCTCTGTGATGCGTTTCCACCAATCACAGCACACATTCTTCCACTTGGCCTCCGCCACTTTTTGAACCCCCCATTTTTTATGTGGGGTTTCCTGTTTCTCTTGCCCCCGTTCATCCATGGTAGGATCCTGTCTGCTCCCCCTTCCTGTCAGGATTCCCTTTTCCTCCACCCACTCATATGGTGCATCCCATTTGCCTGTCTCTGGAGCTGCATTGGCGGACTGCCGACCAGTCCCACCATGTGTGTTCAGCAGCCAGAACGGCAGAAATATTTCCACCCTAGTCCCAGCTGCTGGAGTGAAGTAAACCCAGGTCAGAAACTTAGTATTGTCATAGAGGCAGCAAATCAGATGCAGGGAATGAAGGGGAAAATTCCCTTTGCCCGCCCCCAGATTTTTTTACTGTGCCTTTCAATGTTGCTGAAGGATGCATGCATCATGCTTATAACGTTCGCAAATGAAACCAAGCTGGGAGGGGTTGCCAGCACTTTGGAGGACAGGATTAGAATTCAAAACAACCTTGACAAATTGGAGAACTGGTCTGAAATCAACAAGGTGAAATTCAATAAAGACAAGTGCAAAGTACTTCACTTAGGAAGGAAAAATCAAATGCACAACTACAAAATGAGGAATAACTGTCTAGGCAGCAGTACTGCAGAAAAGGATCTGGGGGTTAGAGAGGATCACAAATTGAATATGAGTCAACAAATATGATGCAGTTGCAAAAAAGACTAATATCATTCTGGGGTGTTGTGAACCTAAGAGCACCCCAATGCCAGATGGCAAGGTGCTCCTGGTATGTAACCGTAAATCTTAGCTGGCCTGACCAGCTCAATACACCTCACACGCTGTTGTCATGATATTCATTTAAAAGGTGTCTTGTAGTATATCATTTGAAAACTAATAACATGCTGGTCATTAATATCAGTGTGAAATCTATGCAACAGTGCTGTATGTGAAATGATGGGCATTCTCTGATATTACTATTTGGAGTCTATAAACGGACAAATAAGGCAAAGCAGGGGAAGGGCAAACATCTCTTTCGCTCAATTGCAGATCAAACTAGGTGTGACCAGAGAAAGGGTCCATGGGCTATTCATTTGCATTGGAGATTTCAGGAAGATCATTTGCATTGTAAATCACAGGAGAAAATTCACCTGGTGTCCGCTCCCTGGTGGACCCAGAAAGCTGAACCCCCAGGAGTGCTTCCTAACTTTTAAGACAAAGATAAAATTTGGGGATATTAGGAACTGCTGAACAACTTTGAGGAATCCATCACCTGAGAGAACGAAGAAGCCATGCTTTGTATTCGTGAAAAATGGGTCCTCCTGCTAAAACAGGCCTGAAGAAAGCGGACAAATTGACGTAACAATAATAATAGTCGAAGCTATATCGTGCTACCATTCAGTTTTGACATTAGAAAGCGTGTTTTGCTTTGTAACCCTTTCATGCCCCTTTTACTCTGGCTTGAAATCACATCAATCTATGTTCTTTGTTAATTAACTTAGCCTTAGTTTTACATCAGATTGTCTCAGGGTAGCGCATTAAGGTGGAGTGTATCACCCCCGCTGAGCTAACAAGCTGTAGTGTGCCCTGGCTCTGGAGGCAGCAAATGTGGTGTTAACTCTGAGTGTCCAGTGAGAGGAACACGACAGGGGAGACAGTTTGGGGGAGATTCAGGACAGAGGGGGGCATTGGGGGTCAACCTGCAAGGAGTAACTGGGCTGGCAGTAGCTCAGGGTGGGACTTTTGTGCGGTGGACGCATGGCTGGCATCAGGGCTCAGAGCTAAATCTGCACAGCAGGAGGCACCCGGGGTTCCAGGGCAGCAGTGACAGAATCCAATACTGATCTGGGTGAAGCCCCAAAGCGCCACAGGTGTATTAACAGGTCGGTGTGTCGTATGTCCGACATGGGGAGTAATGGTCCTGCTCTACTCGGCACGGTGTCCAATTCTGGGTGCCATGCTTAAGGAAAGATGTGGATAAATTGGAGAAAGTGGAGAGCAATGAGGAAAGATTAAAAACACTGAGCATGTTTAGTCTTGAGAAAAGAAGACCGAGGAGGGACCTGATAACAGTCTTGAGATATGTTAAGGGCTGTTATAAAGAGGACAGTGATCAATTGCTCTCCATGTCCACTAAGGGTAGGACAAGATGTAACAGACTTAATCTGCAGCATGGTAGATCTAGGTTAGGTATTAGGGAAAATTTTCTAACTCTAAAGGCGGTTAAGCTCTGGACCAGGCTTCCAAGGGAGGTTCTGGAATCCCCATCACTGGAGATTTTTAAGAACAGGTTGGACAAACACCTGTCAGGGTTGGTCTAGGTTTACTTGTCCCTGCCTCAGCGCAGGGGGCTGGAATAGATGACCTCTCGAGGTCCCTTCCAGCCTGACATTTCTATGAGTCAATGATTTTCAGTCTTATTTCCTGCTCCTCATTCCAGCTCCCAAATGTATTGTAATGAGGCTGGGTGCTGACCTGCCCAAAACATGTATATATGTGGCTTGCCAATAAGCCAGCAAACACGTTGTGTGCCTTTTTAGAGGAGAGGATTTTTTTCTTAGATTCACAGAGTTTGAGGCCAGAAGGTAAACAAACCAGCCCGGCCCGCCAGGGTGCTTACCCTGGCAAGCTGCGTGCCAAAGGTTGCCGATCCCTGATCTAGTCTGACCTCCTGTGTAACACAGGCCTGAGAATTTCACCCAGTTACCCCTGCACTGAGCCCAGTAACTTGTGTTTGACTAAAGCATTTTTTAGAAAGACAAACATCCAGGCAGGATTGGACACCATCAAAGGATGGAGAATCCACCACTTCTCAGGGGAATTAGTTCCAATGGTTAATCACCCCCCCCCCCCCCCCAAAAATGGTGCCTTATTTCTGATTAGAATATATCTGGTTTTAACTTCAAATCCATTAGGTCTAGTTCTGCCTTTCATTGCTAGGTTAAAGAGCCATGTAGTACCTGATATTTCCTCCCCACTGTCCTCAAGTCACCTTATGATCTTCTTTTTGATAAAATAATCAGATTATGCTCCATAAGTCTCTCACTGCAAGACATATTTTCTAGCCCTTTACTCATTTTTGTGGCTCTTCTCTGTACCTCTCCAATTTTTCCACATCCCTCCTAAAAGGCAAACACTGGAACCGTTTTCCAGGATAGGTCTCACTAATAATGTATACAGAGATAAATTCACCTTCTCTCCGGCGGCAATTCGGCGGCAGCTTCTACGTTCAGCTGCCTGTGGCGGCAATTCGGCGGCTTCTGTCTTCCGGTTGAAGACAGAGGCTGCCGCCGAATTGCCCCCGCCGTGGAAACGCGCGTGCCACCCTAACGGCACACGGACTGCCCCCGCCGTCCGCAGCAGCAATTCGGCGCGCTGCTTGGGGCGGCAAAAACAGTAGAGCCGGCCCTGACTTTGCAAAGCTGAAGTCAGCTTTGGCGTTAGAAAACAGGAAGCCTGTCAGAGCCAAGCTATATGAAGGTTGTGTCCTAGCACAGGATGGGATGTACCTCCGTGAGCAACTGCTTTGGAATGTAGTATCCAAAATGGAGATAAGAAAAGTGAAGAACAAATCAACAAGTTAAGGAACCATTACGAATGGGTGGGTTGGATTTTAGTGCCGTGTAAAGAGTTTTGTAACTTGTGAAATCATACTATAAACACTGCTACCTGAAATGCATGTCTCTGAAGCACACCTTCTATATAAGGTGAACGTGCTGTGAGATAGGAATTGCTTCCCACAAGGAGGGCATGTATGTCTTCTTTTTGGAATTTTACCGCTTTGTCTTTAGACAATACATTTGGCTAAATTTGGTTATTTGATCTCTTGAACATTTTTAAGAACCAACCACAGGTGTAGTCAAACAATTGGCTACATCTTTTAGTCAATACCTGTCTGGGCTAAAAGACCAAGTCCATTAGCTTGGAGGAAATAGCCAACACATAAACTAAGATTTGCGGAATTGATTAGTGATTTTGGATGCCTCCAATTTTTAGATGCCCAACGTGAGATACCTTCAAGAGGCCTGTTTTTCAAAGGGGTGATGCTCAGCAGTTTCAAGCCTCGTTAATAAGCCTCAAATTGGGCCCTCAAAATCACTAGGGACTCTTGCAAATCTCAATGCAAGCATTTCAGTTAAAAATGCGCAAACAGAAAACAAAGTTTTAAAAACTCTGAATAACAATCCTGTCCCCCTCAGTTAACCAGGTTGCACTTCGGTATCTGTAAAGAAATGTTTACTTGCAGTACATGATTCAGCTACTAGAGGTCTCTTGTGTTGAATGGAGTCCCCGACAGTGTGAAGCCCCCGGTAAACAAGCAAGAAAAAGTTGAAACTCAATCTGTACAGAAGCATGTTTCTTTACCTATAGTTTGTAGTTGCTGTGTTTATTAAACACCTGCCGTTTAGGATGGACTGTGATTGGCTATAGCATGACCGTACCTGTGGTGTCATCAGCCTACTAGTTTTCTTCTCACACACAGTCCTCCAGCGATGACAAGACTTGTGTTCAAAACAAGGCTCGTAAAGCACCAAAAAAAGGGCACATGCCCAATTTTATTCCTTTGCAAGTTTCCTTGGAAGCTAGGATTATCTATATGAGAAGATTCCAGGATTGTCTCTGTCTGTGCGTCACTCTGAAGCCAGAGCACTTTCTGTTCAGAATATTACCAGTCACCACTGGGTTTCACGGATTTTTACTGTCCAATTTTTAAGTCACAGCCATTTTGACTTTACAAATTACACCCGCACAAAAGCAAGGCATGTATCTATGCCATGCCAGAAGTTTTAGGCAGTTGTGATGTCAGAGGTAACTCAGCCAATCAACACCCTTACTCTACAGCTAATCTGCATACAACAATTTCATTGGCTGTGTGGAGGAGACTGCACAGATGGTGGATTACTTGGCCGGGCTGGCTTTCAGCTGCTAGTGCAGTAGTTAAGAAGCAGCTGACAATAGCTTGTAAAACTGCAGAGGTGGTGCAGCTGGGTGTCCAATTGTAAGCCAGGGTCCCATATATTCTGTGGCCTAAATTCTGCAGCAAGGTCCCTCAAGTTCTGTGGTTCTCTGGTATTGCAAACTAGCGATCCAATGGCTTCTTAAAAACAGAGGAGTTTCATTGACTTAAATGCATAAATGAATAACACAATCAATATTGTAATTCCTGTGCTATTTTATTTGATATTCAGTTCAGTGCATCTCACCCTGCCCTATAAGTATTAGTTTTCAATATGCCGCATAACTTTGCCTTGAAATCACACAGCTGCACTGCAGATGCTGTTGCAGATTTTGGCAGCTGGGAAAGGGACACGGGGGGCTTCTACGGTGGTAAGAGGTAATGAAGGATTGTGGGATTCGCTGGATGTTTCTCCTTAAATTATCAGCACCTAAAGAGTTAGCAATGTTGGCATTCTGTCATTAGGGTTCAGACATCAGGATTCACTAGCAGCTTTGAGATGAACCTCAATGCTCTTGTTCCAGGTTGTCTGCAGACTCGGGCAGACATTGCCACACACAGTTCATATTTTTAAGCAATTATAAAGGCTAGATCTGTGATATTTTTGCAACAATGATGCTTAGATCCTACAGCAGAATCCCAAAGCCCATGAGAGCCTACGTATGGGGAAAGAACTTGGTCACTCCCTTACCAGCTTGTGTTGCCTTGGTGAGTCTGTCTGTCAGGTCTCTCCGGTGGATGGATCTCAGCACTTGAATGGTCACCTCCACCCTGTAGTGCTCCCCGTAGTAGTTGAGCAATTCCTTGGCGACATCCACAGGACGTGCTGTCTCCAGCTTGCCCCAGGGGATGTTGTTATACTGGTTTTCCACCTTGATTTCCTTCAGCTTCCACTTGAATCGCTTGAGGTCATCTTTCCCCAGCTCTTCCAGCGTCTCCAGCAGGAGATCGGTCACAGTCTTCTCCATGCCACAAGCCCTAGGGCAGCGCAGGAAGGAGCCACAAACTGGCCCCCAGAGCCAGAGACTTGGCTGGGGGGAAAAAAATCTTTGCAAAGAGAGAACAAGTTCAGGAAATGAAACTAAAACTCTAGCGTCTTTGGCTTACAGCCATCCCCGTGAAATTTACATCTTTGCTTCGGGCCTGGGCAGTTCAGTTCACAGTCCCAAAGGCAAGACCCTAAAGCAGGGGTCTCAAAGTCCCGGCCCACGGGCCATCTGCGGCCCGAGAACCTCACCACTGCGGCCCACTGAGTAGAGACACATGCAGCCGCGTTGCCGGTGTGAGGGCAATGTTTGCTGCAGGTGCCACCCCCCACAGCTCCCATTGGCTGGAGGAGAGGGACAACGATACCATCACTAGTTGCTGGGCAGAGTCAGCCATGGAGGCAGCATCACTTTTTACCACAATGAATATAAACGAGTCAAAATACCGAACACAACTATCTGATGCACACCTTGCTGCAATCCTGAAGGTTTCAACTGCTCAGTCACTGAGGCCAAACATCAACAAACGGACAGAACTGAAGCGTTGCCAGGTGTCTGGCAAACACTAAAAACTCTCTGGCAGGTGAAGAATTGTATAAAGTTGTATTATTCTAAGAAATTCGAAATAAAAAATACAATATAAACGTTTTCTTTTCTGAACACCATCTTCAGTGACATTATTGGCCCGCTGGGAGGATTTGAGGACTGGCCCTGGCCCTAAGGTAAATTGAGTTTGAGACCCCTGCCCTAAACACTCGCCCAGATCCTTGTGGACTCAGAGAAGTCTCCATTGCACAGGTACTTGCTTGGGTTGTATGATCCCTGTCTTACTCTGCTGTAGCTGGAGGAAGAGCAGGGGGAGCAAGTTAAGAAGCCCAAGTGTCCTACATCTATTAGGATGAAATGTAGCAGAAGAGAAGACAGAGGGCTCCAACGGTCCCTGCTGAAACGCCTCAACTCCTGTTGCTGATGTCTCTTGTCAGACGGGGGAGTCCCAGAGTTGGGGAAGTGGGTCCCAAGTTTGCATTCATGCACCTCTACTCCTGAGGGAATTCTGTGCCAAAAAAATTAAAAGTATGTGCACAATATTTTTAAATTATGCACATTTTATTTGTCAATAAATAAATGTGGCTCCAACATGGCAGTGGGGAGCACAGGCCACTGGCTGCATTGAGGTGGGAGATCACCCTGCAGCCTCCACCTTCCCCAGTACAGGAACTCGGCAGTGAGGCTGCCCCTGACTCTGCCACAGTGCAAGGGCCAGGCCTGCCCCAGAAACACCCTGGGGCCCTGCCCCTCTGCACCAGATGCAGCAGGTGTGGGCAGGCAGGCTCAGCCCAGCAAGATCTAAATGTGGAGGGGCTTAGTGTGGGGGGATCCAGGTGTGGGGTGAGTGGTTTCTGTGTGGGGCAATCTGGGTGCGGGCGGCTCAGTGGGGGGATCTGGATGCACAGGGGCTCGTTGGGGGGTTTCCAGGTGCAGGGACAATGGGACTCTGCAGGGGATCCAGGTGAAGGTGATTGGGGTTTATCAGGGGGGGCTGGGTGTGGGGAGATGGGGCTCAGCGGGGGGGTCTGGGTGCAAGGGGCTCAGTGGAGGGTCTGGGAGCCAGGGGCTTGATGGGGTGGGGGTCCAGGTGCAGCTGGTTGGGGCTCGGTGGGGTGGGGGTCTGGGTGAGGAGGCCTTGTCAGAGGGGTCCAGGTGTAGGGCGGTAGGGCTTGTCAGGGTGAGGGTTTGATGGGCCTGCTTAACGGGAGAGCCCCAGCTGCTACTGAGGGGACGCTGCATGCTGGGCTCCTATTTCTCCCGCGATTCCCCTATCCCCTTTTCTTCTCCACCCCCCTCCCCTCCCCTCCCTCCCACATTCCCCTCCCCCTGCCCTATTCCACCCCCTCCCTTCCCCACCCCCTCACCCTCTCTTCCCTCCTTTCCTCCACCCCCTCTTACCCAGCCCCACGGCGGGCACTCACAGTTCCACAGAAAACAGGAAGGCTCCCAGCACACGGAAGGGGAGCCCGACTGGCACTAGGACCCAGGAGGTGGCGTTCATCTGTAGAGACAGCAGAGCCAAGACAACCTCCTTCAGCCGGGCAGCCCTGCACTTGCAGAAATGATGGGGGGCAGCGGCACATAACCCTGTGTGCCCCCTCATGCCTCACCTCTGTTTGGGGGGAGCAATCCCCCCCCCCAAAAAAACTGCATCCATGGTCATCCCCCCTCTCCTGTGCGGCTTCCCTGCTGTTTTCAGGGAAAGCATAGGAATTCTACCCGGGGGTGGGGGGCATTTTCTGCGGGGACACAGTCACGCAGAATCCCCCTAGGAGTAACCCCTGCAGGGGCCCAGTTGCAATAATTGGGGCCTAGCAGGGCCTACCTTAATAATTAGCCGACATAGTGAAAAGGGTGTAAAGGTTCCTGCGTTGCCACAATGATCTGTGATATCAAACTGTTTAAGAAAAGTTGTGAGGGGGAACCGAAAGATTGTATTCATGTAATCAGAGGGTCTGCTGACGCCATTCCAGGGCTGTGTTAAGATTCTGACTGGTAACTAAGAGGAGCAGAGGACTGGAAATTAATGAACCAAAATTGGTGTGTCAGAAATTAGACCTAATTGGTGGATGAAATAATGACGATGGATTGTTCCACCCACCACCTGTTTGGAGCTCTTAAAAAGAGACTTAGAGGGAGAACAAAACCACCTTTCTTTTACCATCACCACTGCTGTGGCAGGAGGATTGTTCGGACACCAGACCTTGGTACTCCAATGGGGACGCTTGATGTTGCTGTATCAGCAAGAACCTCAGCCTGATATATGGGAGATCCTGCTCTGTCTTCCCTTTCTGCCCCCCCCCCCCCATCTTCCTCCTGTCCAGTTGCTCCCTCTGGGCTTTTCATCTGACCCTGTAATCATCTGTAGTGCATGGCACCAGCACGGTGAGATGAGATGGCCTCTCCCACTCTGTCCAGACTGTGAAGGACCAATGAAGGAGAGGGAGCTGACCAGACCAACAGATGACGTACCTGACGGGGGAGGTGAACTGGAGTCTCCAGAGCAACAGCTGCCACGGCCAACCTGCCACCCCAAAGCCTCCATCCGTGACTGACCAGCTGCCCTGTATCCCGAGAACACTAACAAAACCCGTATCTCCCTCATCTTTACTTTCCTAGCTCTTCTCCCAATCCTATGTCGCTCTGTTTTGTCCAAAGCAAGAAAGTGACTTTCATTCATGATTCACAACTGAACAACAGAACCAACCCTTTCTCCCTCACCAAGGAGGACTCTTTGACTGAATAAAAGCCTTTTACCAGTATCCAGTCACCAAAAATTGGTGCCCGTTTGAACCCAGGTGCAATCGGCTGTATCTCCTTTTTGTGTCTCCAGTGGGTGTAGCTTGGCTTGGGGGCAGAGGTTGGGAGGGCACCACCCCTTTTTCGTTTGTCCCGATTTGAGCCCTGCTTTCTTGGATGCAATTGTGTTTCCTGTTCCATTTCCCATTGCCCCTCCCTGCCGTGGGGCTGGGACCAGACCCCCGTGCTCCTTGCATCCCAGGCTTGACTGCCATAGACATGTTCCCAGCCACAGGGCCTCTGGGAAGCTCTCCTAAGACCTCTCTCTGGTTCCTGATTGGCTTCTCCAGCATCCCGTTATGCAAACGAGCACCCTGCCCACGTGACCTGAGGCTAACGAGGGCCCAGCCGGCCCCAAAGAGAGAGGGGAGCTGGGCATGTCTCTTGAGTGACCATTAAACTGACACAACCGACCCCCTGGGGACAGGAAAGGGAGTTCAGGCTTGGGGGATTGGAGAGGGACTCTCCCCTCTCCATTTAGGAAGGGATGAGCTCAGGGTCTGGGGGTTCAGGAAGGGATGGTAGTTTGGGATCAGGGTGGCTTGCTCCTGGGCTGGACAAGGAGCCTCACCTCAGAGGAATCAGGGGATTCCAGTGCTAGTGGCAGCAGGACGCTGCCCGTGGAGGGAAGTAGCAGACCCTCTTCTGCGGCGGGCAGGAGGCACTGGGAGGGAGGGGAGGAGTTGATCGTCGGGGGCCACAGGCAAGAGGGAGTGTGGGGGGGAAGGGGAGCATGGCTGCCGGTGGGTGCTAAGCACCCGCTAATTTTTCTCCATGGGTGCTCCGGAGTCGGCACCTATGCAAGATATTATTACCCTCTTCCTCCCTACCCAGAGACTATGGACAAGAGGGCCAGTTCCACTGAAGTCAAAGGGCAATTTACCATCAGCTTCTCTGGGAGAATGGGAAAGGAACGAGTCCCAGAGACACCAGTGCCCATTGTTGAATTCAGCCTATTTCTATGCTTAGATGGCCCATCGTCCCTGTTTAGCCAGTTTCTTTCTGTTTGTTCCCTAACATCTGCCCCATTTAAAGAATCATAGAAATGTAGGGATGGAAGAGACCATGAGAAGTCACCAAGTCCAGCCCCCTGAGCTGAGGCAGGACCACGTAAACCTAGATTCACCTGACAGATGTTTGTCCAACCTGTTCTTAGAAACCTCCAGTGATAGGGACTTCACAACCTCCCTTGGAAGCCTGTTCCAGCACTTAATTATCCATATAGTTAAAAAGTTTTTCCTAATACACCTCTACCCCGATATAACGCGACCCGATATAACACGAATTCGGATATAACGCGGTAAAGCAGTGCTCCGGGGGGTGGGGCTGCGCACCCCAGTGGATCAAAGCAAGTTAAATATAACGTGGTTTCACCTATAATGCGGTAAGATTTTTTGGCTCCCGAGGACAGCGTTATATCGGGGTAGAGGTGTATGTAACCTAAGCCTCCCTTGCTACAGATTAAGCCAATTATTTCTTGTCCTGCCTTCAGCAGACATACAGAACAATTGGCCGCTGTCCTCTTCATACCAGCCCTTGACATAGATGAAGACTTATCAGATCTCCCCTCAGTCTTCTTTTCTCTACACTGAACATTCCCAATTTTTTTAACCTTTCCTCATAGGTCAGGTTTTCTAAACCTGTTCTCATTTTTGTTGCTCTCCTCTGGCCTTTCTCCAGTTTCTCCACATCGTTCTTAGTGTGGCACCCAAAACCGGACACAGTATTACAGCAGAGGTTCACCAGTGCTGAGTAAAGCGGGACGATTACTTCCTCTGTCTTACATACGACACTCCTGTTAATACAGCCCAGAACAATATTAGCCGTTTTCGCAACTGCATCACACTCTTGACTCAAATTCAATTTGTGATTCACTATCACCCCCAGCTCCGTTTAAGCAGCATGACCGCCTGGCCAGTTATTCCCTATTTTGTAGTTGTGCATTTGATTTTTCCCTCCTCAGCATAATACTTTCAGAGGGCTCTGTTCATTAATTTCCTTACAATATTCCTCGCACATCTCATTTCCAGTAAGGAACTTTGCTTTGGGTTTTGTTTTTTATATGCATAACCATCAGTTATTAGCATGCACACATACAATCCCAGCCAATAGGGGGCAGTAGATGCACACACACAAACTGGAGTTCCACTAATCAGACCCCTAATCTCACAGGAAACAGCAAAGATTCTAGTTACAATGAAAAGAGGCGGAGTGATTGTCGTTCATTCTGTTTGCTGAGGAATCTGTCTGAGGGCAGCAGTGCTAACCCTCCAAGCAGCCGGGATACAAACATTTAACCCATCTGCTGGTGCAAGTTCTGTGCTGCGGTAGAATGTGAAGATTAAGCACGTAGCTTTGAAACACAAGCTCAGAATATGGGAAGACAAGTAACTGAAGGGTGACCTACAAAAAAAAGGAAATGCATTTGTGGCCTTTTTATTGAACAAAGAAGGCCTAAAAGTACATGTGTTTTTAGAGTGTGTGCATTCAGTGGGCAGAGAGAGCGTGTTTCCTCTGTGATGCATGTGTGATTTTATTTGTTGGGTTTTTTTGCATTAAAAATGCAGGCCTTATTTACCTTGGAAGATACTATGGACAACTGGGAAATTAGTAGAATGATGACATCGCAAGAACCATGGGAGTGGAGGTAAAGGGGGAAATGATTTTTAAGTCAGGCTGTTTTAAACTGCTCTTTGATTGCTTTTTGTGCATCCATATTTAACTCAAATGCCTGACAGAGAGTTAGGAGAAAAACTCTTTGGGAAAGATTCCAACACCATATCACCCTTCCAATTCAGGGCTTTGGCCTATTCAAATCCACTTCTCTGGCTGCTCCAACAGAAGCAGGGAAGATCAGGCTAGATATCATTATTTATATTACAGTAGTGCCTTGGGGACACTTTTTGCCAGATGCTGCACATAAACAGTAAGAGACAAGACTTGCCCTGAAGGGCTTACGATCTAAATAGACACAACAGACACAGGAAGAAGTATTGTCCACACAGATGGGAAAAGAGATTCAACAACTTGCTTAAGATCACACAAGGCCCATGCCACAAAGCCGGCCAGCCTGCCTCTCTGTAATATTCCTCTCTGTGATATAGCTATGCAATAAATGAATCATCATGAGAGGAATTCAAGTAATAAATAACGAGTAAGAATGTTGGAAATAAATGGTTACATATAAAACAAAATCACAACATGTTTTCTAGAGCCTAAACTTAACTAGTAAGTTACTCTCTTGTCTACAGAAGTTTCTCTCACCCAAAGGTCTCCTCAGTGTTTTCAATCAAGCAAAAGCAGTGTCCGTTTTCTTTATGCATGACAGCTTGTCGTCTTTGTCTCATAGATATAATGGAGCAAACCTTTGACGTATTCTTCCAGATAGGGTTTTTTCCTTCCCCACGCCTTGTCTCTTCCTATTAGAATTTTCTTGTCTGATGTCCTCACAATCCTTCATTTTCATTCAGTTCAGACTGGTAATAGAGGACCCACTGTGAATGAGACAATATTCAATTTACATGTGTGATGGGTTCTCTCGTCGGGACCCCCTTGGGACTATCACTTGATGTACTGAAATACCACTTAGCCTAACCCTTCTGCCAAAATGGGCACCCCTCGCCTCTGCCTTGCTGAGCCAGACCCTCCAGGCCTCCTCCAGCACAGACGCACAGATAGGGCCGCACCCCTCTGCAGAATACCGACACTGAGATCAGCTCAGCTCTGGGCAGACTCAGTTAATGGGACTTGCCTCAGCACCCCAGTACACAGCCTATCTGGGAGCCTGAACCCCAGATAAATTCAGCTTACACTGTATAAAGTTTTATACAGTACAAGTTTATGTTATTCATCCTCTTTCTCAAAGTAAAGAGAGAGATGCACAGACTGTTTGCCCCCCAGGTAACAATTACTTACACTGGGTTTATTAATAAACAAAAGTGATTTTATTAAGTATAAAGGTAGGATTCAAGTGATCATAAGAGGTAACAGACAGAACAAAGTAAGTTACTAAGCAAACAAACATGCAAAGCTAAGCTTAATACATTAAGGAACTGATGACATGTAATATCTCAGCCTCAAAGATATTCCAATATGCTTCTTTCACAGACTAGACTCATTTCTAGTCCAGGCCCAATCCTTCTCCCTGTTCAGTCTCTGTTAGTTCCAGCAGAGATCTTCGGTGGTAAGCAGTGGGTATCCTCATGACTGGCCTCTCATGTTAGGCTTCCCACCTTTATATAGCTTTTGCAGAAGGTGGGAATCCTTTGTTCTCTTGTTTAAAATTTTTCCATGCCTCATGGAAAAATATAAAATCCAAGATGGATTCTAGCATCAGATGACACAGACACATGTCTTCACAGGGACTCCCATCGCCCCTCCTCCTCACAGGTGTCCCACAGACTTACAGAAAAACAAATCCATTCGCAGCCAATTGTTTCTTGCTTAAGCGTCATCAAGTTCCTGAAGTATCGTTAATGGCCCTCACTTGGCATAACTACATTAGTAACATAGCTTTACACTTCATATTTCAAACTTCGGACATAGGAATGATATATGCATGCAAATAGGATGAACACATTCAGTAGATGATAACTTTCCCAAGGATATCTTACATGACTCATTTTGCATAAAGCGTATTCCAATTATGTCATATTCATAAGCATATTTCCATAAAAAATATGGAGTGCAACTTAACAATATGTCAGCAGGTAGATGGATAAATATCTCTTGTCTGACAGGTGCAGACTTTAAGAACGTATTTGCAGTATATATGCAATGACTGGAAGCTAAACAAATTCAGACTGGAAATAAGGCACACATTTTAAAAAAGGTGAGAGTAATTAACCATTGGAACAACTGATCCAAGTGGTGTGGTGGATTCTCCGTCACTGACTATTTTTAAAGGTTGGATGTTTTTCTAGAAGATCTGCTCTAGGAATTATTTTGGGGCAGGTCTCTGGCCTATGTTACACAGGGGATCAGACTAGATGATCACAATGGTCCTTTCTGGCCTTGGAATTTATGACTTATTCAGAAAGGCTTTCGCCCTGTCAAAATGTCCTCTGGGTCTAAAAAGCGGAGCATCGTGACCAGCCAATGTTAATGTTGATAAATTGTCCACAGTGATCCACTTAGGCCTGTATAACAATCACTAAGTAGCTCTTTTGGTGTGTGCACTCGCAGGCAAGGTTGGGTCTATGGGGGAACAGAAAAAGGGAGATACGCATCCCATTAATCACCCCAGCACAGCAAGGGAAGCCCGGGTCATTGGCTTTATCTGTTTCCCTGCACCATGCGCAGCTTGACACAGGACCCACTTAACAGCCCTGCACAGCTTGACTGATGACCATCCCCTGTTGATTTCCCAACACCTTCCTTCCGCAGGTTCCAAACGGGAAGCAGTCACAGCCCCTCCTTCTTATCAAACAGTACTGAGACGAACAGACTCACATCTTGGGTAAGCTTCAAAACCTGGACTTAGACTCAATCCGATCCTTTTTTTACTTTTCCATTCCTTTCTGTTGGATTTTTGGCCCAGAGCATTGATCCAAAACATTCACCGGTTTCCAAACCTTCCTTGAGCCGGATTCTCCCCTCCATCACACTGACGTAAATCAGGAATGACGTCACTAAAATCAATGGTGAAAAACGTGTGTATGAGAGAGACAAGGTGGGCTTCTTATGGCCAGTGTCTTTATCTACCATAAATAGCAAGAGGGAAAGGGGAGGGCGTAATAATAGGAATGCAGTCATCATGCCGGTGCAAGGAGAATGGAGACAAGGGCTCAGATGCGTGTTTTGGAATTTGCATGGGGGATGTTAACCAGATGCACAGCGCTGGTTTTGCCGGGGAGCTGGAGGAGAGAAAGGAGGGGCTTGCTTCGAGTCTAGTTCCGTACAGCTCTAGTTTCGTTTTTGCTCTCTCTGCACTTTTTTTTTTCTTTTGGTCTCTAAACAAACAACCTCTCAGCTTTCCGGAGCCTCGGGAAGAAATTTGCCCTTTGTGTACGTGCAGCTGTTTCCTGGCACACTCTGCCCTGGCCTGGCAGTGTGCACAGCTTTCCTCTGAGGAGGCAGGATGGCGAAGACCCTGAGAGATCATCTGCTGCTGACCCTGGAAGACCTGGGGGAAGATGAGCTCAAGAAGTTCAAGTTCAAACTGCACGAAATGCCACTGAAGGAGGGATATGAACATATCGGCCGTGGGACACTGAAGAAAGTGGATGTCATCGACCTCACTGACAAGCTGATCAGCTGCTACGAAGGAAATTATGCGGTGGAGATGACCGTGGAGGCGCTGAAATCAATAAACGAGAGGGATTTAGCAGAGAAACTCGCCAAGGCAACAGGAAATGGTAAGTGGCAACCCCAGGAAAAAAATCAGCCCCCATCCCTGAATATTCTTCACGTCTGGATTTGCTTTCCTTTCTCACTCCCCAGCTGCAGTTTCTTTCCTTTCTAATGGTTTCCCCTTGATAAGTTTGTGCAAAGCTCTTCAAGCAGGAGAAATATCCCCTCTGACCTCTTTATGCCTCAAATGCTCTCTTGATTTTCATTACAGCCATAGGGGCTGACGTTTAGTTTTCCCTGGGGACGCTGCACCCCTGCTCCACCATGAGGCCCTGACTCCACTCCACCCCTTCCCCTGAGACCCCGCCCTCACTCTGCCTCTTCCTGCCCCTGCTCCAACCCCTCCCACGAGGCCCCCGCCTGCCATCTGCTGCTCTCTGCCTTCCCCCAAGTGCTTCCCCCAGCCACCAAACAGCTGATTGGCAGCCCCATCTAACAGCTGATCGGTGGCGCCTCTGAACAGCTGTGACTGATGGGTGCTGAGCACCCACTATGTTTTTCCCCCATGGGTGCTTGCACCCTGGAGCACCCATGGAGTCGGAACCTGTGGTTGCAGCTCTTTCCTTTCACTGGTTCTGGGATCATGACTGTCTGGGTTCTACTCCCAGCTCTGCCATCACTTCCCAGATCTGTGCCTCAGTTTCCCCATCTGTAAAAGGGAGACAACTATCCTGACCTTCCAATGTATCGTGCATATTTTTCTTATTTTCATTTTGCTTTTCTTACCTATTATTTGAAACTTTCTGCATTTTTAGTCAATGCTTTTTTTAAAAAATAGTTTCCATTTCAATTGAGTCATCGTGTGGCTTGTGTCCAACTTTGGCTTACCAAAAGTTAATGGTGTGGTCTTCTACCAATAGTTTCCACCTCCCTGTTGTGACCTGTTTGTGTCAGATTATTTTCATGGAATTTTAAACAGTTCCTCATCATGCTCAGATTGTTCCTAATAAAACCAAAGGTGGGGGAAAATGCACAGACACACGTAAGTCACTAGAGAAAATGCACAGAGATTATATAAACATAGTACCAATATGTGTTTGTCTCTCTGATTTTCTTTGCTAGATGCTTTAAACTCCAAACAGGAATCAGACACTCAGCAAGGTCCAGAGTTGGAGGAGAAAGATCTTTTTAAAGGTAGGTAATTCCTCTTCTGTATCTAGTTAAACACATTTATGGAATGACTTTCAGTATGAGTTGATTCCCAGCAATTTTAGCCAATAAGGCATGTGGCAGAGTGGGGCTTGAACCCAGATCTTTTATATCTTAAGACAGTGAGCAAACCACTAGATATAACAAGAGGTTTGATCCAGTAGACATGCTTTAGCATGTTGACCAGTCTGGGCAAGGTAGGCAGGGGAAGGCTGAATCTGAGTCCTACCAGGGCTGGTATGTTAGTTAGACACGAAGCTGCTGGGCAGCGTCAAGATGTAGGTGTCTGCGTGCAGGCCCAGCTGCCGAAACTTAGCTGCCTCAGGGACTTTACTGGTGGAAACTTGGGCACCTCGGGGATTTTGGGCACCTACAGCATAAGGCAGCAGCTGAGCAGAGGTTTTGTGAATGCCAGGGGTGCTAAAATGTTGGTTGCAGGATCCTAAAAATTAGGTGACTCAGTCCCCCTTGTGAAATCTGGTAAGCGCCTAGCCCTTCCAGGCTAAACATGGCCATTTCCATAGTCCTGGAACTTAAGAGAGAAACTGGGAAGAGATTTCATGGTTGGCATCATGACCAGGACTTGAACAGTCAGACCTAGTGGTCAGACCTGGAGTCGGGAGTCAAGCCAAGGGTCAGACCGTCACGAGAGTCATAGACCCAGGGCAGGTATCACAAACAATGTTGGAAGGCAGGAACCAGGAGCAAGGCAGGGAAGCTGGGCTCAGGGGCTCGGTGAGAAGGCAGAGACTGACATAGCAGCCAGCCAGGAGTTCACCTAGTTGCACAGACAACTTCCTGTGTCTCTTTCTGGCTTAAAAAGCTCAGCCGCTCCTCCAATCATGACTCCCATGGGCGGTGCCTCTGGTGGGGCTAGGGTTCCATTAGTCATTCTCAGCCCATCACTTACTAACAAGTGGCCGGATGAGGGCCGGGATGCGAAGGTCACCTGGGGACCGGCCTTCAAGGCCCAGGGATCCTCATGGTTGGAATGAGAGGAGAGAGAGCAAAATTTCCAACTGCATGTTTTGTTGGAAGCGTCTCAGGGCCAGAAAAAGTTAGGGTGAGACCCCATTGGTTTGAGTTGATGTGTTTTACTTTTTTTTTTTTTTTTTTGCTTTCATGACAAAAATGTCCCCCCAGTTTTCTAGCATGGACACTGAATACATTTGAATCTTTCTTATTCTAATGGAAACATCGTGTAATGGTAAGAGTCAGTGTAATGCCTGTTGAAGCACTAGATTAACAGTACTTCTGTCAATAATTTGAATAGAATGATATTGTAAAAAGGAAGGCTTTGGTATGTCAACTTCCAGTTTCCTAGAGTGTTCATGCCAGGGGGAACTTGTGTTCACATTCTAAGGGCTGGTCTACACTAATGCTGAAAGTTGATCTAAGTTTCACTACTTCAGTTACGTGACTGAAGTTGATGCAATTTAGCATGGTATAGACACCACTGTAAGTCGACCTATGTCGATGGGAGACACTGTCTCATTGAAATAGCTTCTGCCCCTCGGGGAGGTGGAGTACAGATGTTGACGGGAGAGCGCTCTGCCATTGACTTACTGTGCCTTCACTAGACCCACTAAATCAACACCGCTGTATCGATTTAGCCGGCAGTGCAGACATAGCCTAAGAAACACGGGCAAGAAAATGCAGCTTTTTGCTCTGAACCACCCTTCACAAGAAAAATAAAGAAAGGGGAGATTGGAAATCAATACGGAAAGTGCACTCAGAACACCACCCAAGGTTGGGTCATTGTTAGCAGAGCTTGAACCTGGGACCTTTGATTTAAAAGCATGACTCTCCACTGGCTAGGCAAAAGAACCCAGTTTCCATAGCCTGGAGGCTATAGCAGACTCAAACTTCCATATGTGTTCCAGGTTCTAGTGCAGGAAAAAGAGCCAGACTGCATTAGCAGGGGTTGCAAACAGATAATTCCCATCACTTCACTGACACATGTCAGAATAAACACGTTCAAAACAGGTATATTTAATACCAGAGGGATTCTGAAACCTGCTCATGCTTTAACCTCTTTCTGCAGAGAGAAGGGGAGCACTCCAGGACCTCCTGTCCAAGCTGAAGATGGAGAAGCACAGAAGCACGAAGCTGGGGTTGAGAGATCTCCAGGAAATCAACCCAGAAAGTCTACAGAACTGGACTCCTCGGGCATTAGGGGATTTACCGTGGCATTTTCTGAGGAAGGTCATAGCTTTGAATGGGACCGCCAGAAACACAAGCTTTGGGCAGGGAGCATCTGCTGACAAAGCAAGCAGTGATGACAATGGGGGACAAGGCGATGGTGGCAATGTTCTTCATTATAGCAACATGGACACTAGAGCTTCTCTGCACCCCCTCGATGTTCTCTGTGCCGTTCTGCTTTGTTCAGACAGTTTCCTACAGCAGGAGATCCTGTCCAAAATGTCCATGTGCCAGTTTGCCCTCCCTCTGCTGCTACCTGCCCTCGACACCCCCAAGTGCACCCTAATGCTGTGGGCCATGAGGGACATTGTGAGGAAGTGGAGGCCGCACTCCCTGGCAGAGAGCAGAGGGTTCAGAGAGGAGAGCCTGGTGCTCACAGCAATGCCAACCATTTCCTTTGTGCGGCTGGGGAGCTGCAGCTTCTCCAAGTCCAAACTCCTCAATGAGGTTCTCAGCCCCTCCCAGCAGCACCATGATTTCTTCATCCATCGGGACATGGAGTCTGGGAATGTCCCTCGGGAAATCGCAGATGGGCTGGTTGAGATTTCCTGGTATTTCCCTGGTGGAAGGCAGAATTTGGATCTTTTCCCAGAGCCCATCGCAGTTACAAACCTGCGCGGAGATATTGAGTCGCAGTGGCTGCAGTTTCGCTTTTTAACAGAGATCTCCTCAGCAGTGTTCATAGTTACTGAGAGCATCAGTGAGAGACAATACGCGCTGTTATCATCTCTGCAGGGATCAGCCACTGAATACTACTTCATCCTCAATTACGAGTCTGGCAAACGGAGTGAAACTCAGGAATTCCTTAATAAATTAGCGCCAGTGCTGAAACTGAGTAAACAGCATGTCCTAGAGAAAGAAATCGGGACCAAGAAAGAGGAATTCATGGAAAAGTTGTGCTCTGCTATAGGAAGTATAATGAACGATCATCACAAGGACATGAATATGGAAGGCATGGCTGTGACCGCACGTGAACTCGGAATCCAGCTGGATGAGGACTGTGAGGAATGTCAGAGAGCAAAGAACCGCGTTAAAGAAATCACGGCAGAAATAAAAGATGTTGGAAATTACAAGAGGCAAATACTGCAACTGCAAGGGGACCTGTGGAAGAGCTTAAGCAACATGGAAAGAGAAATGTGCAGATTGAAAGGACAAGGGGACGTCCCCACAGAAGAATATAAATCTAGGCTGAAAGAGAAATTGTTGGAGTTACGTACACAGCAGAATAAATGTGACCTTACTGATGGTTTGACTAAATTTATCAATGGAATAGGAACACTATCTCAAATGGAAATACGCTACTTCCTGAAATGCATGAAATTTAATTTAGATGGCATTGCTAAGGGGAACCATCCTAACTTGCAGCCTAACGAACAAAAGCTACCAGAACTGGATGAATCCATCTTTGCCAGTTCCCTAGGAGTGGAGCATTTCCTGCGTGAGTTGGGGCAGTTCTACGAGGCTGAACACTCAATGGTGAAGGAAGGTAAAATGGGAAAAATTCAAAGGAAATTCATTCATTTCCCGAGGTTAGCAGCTGACCTGATGCTGGAAGGGTTTCCCATGGAGCTGATCGATGGAGATGTATCCAACATCCCATTGCAGTGGGTGACAGATGTTCTGACTGAGCTCCATGCCAAGGTGGGGGGAAAGTCCAAAATGCTGGTTTTAACGGTGCTGGGAGGGCAGAGCACTGGGAAATCCACCCTCCTCAACACCATGTTCGGCCTGCAGTTTGCAGTGAGCAGTGGCGGATGTACGCAAGGAGCCTTCATGTCACTCATTAAAGTGGCAAAGAACTTTTGGCAGGAACTGGGCTGTGATTTCATCCTGGTGATAGACACAGAAGGCTTGAAAGCCCCTGAACTGGCCAAACTGGAGGATAGTTATGAACATGACAATGAGCTGGCCACACTGGTGATTGGACTGAGCGACATAACCATCGTTAACCTGGCCATGGAGAATGCCACCGAAATGAAGGATGTTCTGCAAATTGTGGTCCATGCCTTTCTCAGAATGGAGGAAATGGGGCACATGCCCACCTGCCAATTTGTGCATCAGAACGTCAATGATGTAGCTGCATATGAACAAAACATGAGAGACAGGAAATATCTTGTGGAGCAGCTGAATGAAATGACTGTAGCTGCAGCAAAGATGGAAAAACTACAGAAAGAAATTACGGTTTCTGACATTATGGACTATGATCCTGAGAAACACAATTGGTACATCCCCAGCCAGTGGCATGGGGACGCTCCAATGGCACCAGTGAACATTGGGTACAGTGAGAGTGTGTGTGGGCTAAAGAAATGCTTGTTTGAATTTGTACGACAACATTCACTTAACACCATTCCCAAAGACGTTCCCCAATTTATCGAATGGGTGAAGAGTCTGTGGAATGCTCTGAAACATGATGACTTCCTCTTCAGCTTTAGGAACCCCTTCACAACTGAAGCCTACACCAAGATATCTGTAAAGTCTGTAGGGTGGGAATGGGAGTTCCGCAAGGAAATGAATCTGTGGGTAACTGAAAAACAAACTTTCTTCCAGAATCAACCACTAGCTAAATTAGATGCTCGTGTCCTGACCAACTTAACAAGTGAGACTCAGCAAAAAGTGAGCTATGAATCAAACAGGATTTTGGAGCGGATTCAAAGTGCAGCAGCAAAGCTGACGGTTAGAGACGAGAACTTGGGATATTTTGTTAGGCATTCATCTCCGCTATCACATCAAAGTTCAAGTTATTCACACACCATTTGTTCCAATCTGGTGACTGCCAGCGAAGGATGGCGAAAGAAAAACACTATTCAGGCTACGTGCATAAAAACAATCGAAGGTGAAATGGACATGCTTTTGGAAGACTGTAAAATGAGAGAGAACAAAGCAGACAACAAGGAACTGGAAATGGAGTTTGAGGAAATGTGGAGTGAGACAGTGTCAAAAATACGGCTCGGCTGTTTGGATGAAAAGCAAATTTATCAAGACATTGAGTTGCTGCTGAGAGAGGACCTGGCAAAGCAAGAGAATCCATCCAGTCTAAAGCTACAGGAATACAGCAACTTATTGAATTATGGAACAAAATCTTTCATTATGAAAAAGGAATACTTAGATTTACCATGGATTAAGACCCTGAATGAATGGTTCACACAGGAATGCTGGCATAAAACAGAAGAACTTGTTAAATCATTAATGGAACAGTGCAAAGATTATATTAGAAATATAGCAGACAGCAAAGTAGATTATGATGAAATTTACAGCAGAAATCTGTTGAGGATGATCAATGAGAGGCTTCAAGAGGCAGACGTTCAGGAACTTCACACGAGCGCTTGCTTTAAAGTTGACCTGAAGCTTCACATTTTGGGGGAAGTGGTTCCTTTATTAGAGAAGATGCAAGCAAGCTTCATCAAAGAAAATGATCCTGAACTATATCTGGAGAAACTAAAACCTCAGTATCTCTCCACATTTAAAGATCTTTATTTGGGGAAGGATTCCTGCCAAACAAGGGCCAGGGATTTCTGTCATTGGTGTCTCAAACCTGCCCTGGTGGACTATGTGAACAACAGACTTGGGTTAAAAATAGTCGATGACATTCTCAACAGTGGACAGTATGATGAATATACAAACAGAAGCCTTTTCCAGTTCACTGTCTTGAAGAAGCTGCTGAAATATGAAAACTTTGACACCTATATCATATACATTAATAACTATGAACGTTTTGTCAAAATCTGGGTAGAGGGACACCTGCTAGATCGCTACAGCCAGACAGCGCGGTTGCGACACCTGGAGAAAGAGACTCTGTCCTCAGTAATAAAACAAGTCAGGACTGCTTTGGAGTCTCTCAGTGACAAAAGCACCAGCACGGTCTGTGACTTTTTAGACACATTTTGTGGAGAGTTACAGAAAGACTTGGTGATTTCCAAGGACCATCTAGCAGTGGTGCGGTTTAAAAACACAGCAAATGCTGCACAGTTTTCGGCTCATGTTCAGGCCATCCTTCCCGAGCTGGAAAAAGAAACCTTAGCTGAATTTGAAGAGTTGAAATTTGAATCCAAACTCTCCAACCTGTCCATGAAGCCTCAGGATGAAATCTTCAACTGCGTGTTTGGCTGCGGGAAGCAGTGCCCGTTCTGTAAAGTCCCCTGTGAAGCAGGAGGCATGGATCATACGGAACACTTTGCTACAGTCCATCGGCCTCAGGGATTAGGGCAGTGCAAAAACAAACGGACAGGAATGCTTGAGTACTCTTTGTGTTCTTCCGATGTGGTTTCCAACGCTGTATTTAGGAATTCAGAAACGGAAGAGAAATTTCATCCCTATAAAGATTATCGACGATATTACCCAGAATGGCGCATCCAGCCCGATCCCAGCATCGACACTTCTGACTACTGGAAGTTCGTTTTTAACAGGTTCAACTATAAGTTTGCTAAGAAGTACAAGGCTAAGCCAGCAAATCTGCCGCAGGGTTGGAAAAAAATAACCAAGCAGCAGGCACTAGAGAGCCTAGAGGAAGCATTTAACATAAAACAATAAACCAGCTCAGAGTCTTTTTAAGTGGGATGGACATAGGCAAAAAAACAGGGTTTGTTTGGGTTTTTTGTTTTGTTTTGTTAATTGCATGCAAAAATATCGCTTCTTATGCACATATTTCTTTAGCTCATGAAAATCGTGATTATGGGAAATCCTAAAGCGATGTGGCTTACTTGCAGACCGAGCACCACTCGGACTGATCTCTGGCTACATCCTTCAGGTGATGTTCAGGTGGCTATTCAGTTTACGTCCATCACTGGCGATGTTGTGGTGCCCACGAGATCACCAGCCATGTAGCAACATTCCCTGGTAAATACCTTTTAGAATTTGTTGGTCTTCCATCCTAATACTACATCCATGCCAACAAAGCCACCGAACCTGCTGCCATGCTGATGCAGGCAGTTGCTGGGTTCAGCTTCACATGTCCTCATTGCCGATCAAGTCCTGCCACAGGATACGGAGCAGTTGAGGAAGAGAACTGAAAACTTCAGTCCAGTGTCCCTTAGTGCCCATGTTTCACCGCCGTACAACGGAGTTGCCATAACTGTGGTTCTGTAGGTCCACAGCTTCGTAGCAAGCTTGCTGTTGTGATCACAAAGGCCGCTGAAGGGCCCAGAACATGGCAGCAGCTTCTGTAACAAAATTCAGAGTTTCTAAACAGAATTCAACAGGGAAAGATTTTTTCCCCCTCACATTTTGCATCATGGTGATTTATGACAGAATTGAAGTGAGGAATATGCAAAAATGCAGCTCTGTAATTAGCATTTTTAAGCATCACCTTAGATCTGCTTCGGCCTGGTCTACACTTAAAGCTTATGCCAGCATAGCTACGCCAGTCAGGGGCCTGATAAAACCACAACCCCTAGTGACATAATCATGCCAACAAAACTCCAGTGAGCGCCACCGTCAAAAGGGCATCTGGGCTGTAGCCCCGCCATGCTCCGCCTTGAGGCCGTCCTCCTGCTTGTCCTCTTCCCGCCCCTGCTCCGCCTCTTCCCCCGAGGACCCTCCCCGCCCACCGCTCGGGGTGGAGAGGCGCGAACAGTGGGTGGGGTAGGGCCACAGGGGAGGGGTCGAAGAGTGGCAGGTGTGTGGGCGGAGCTTTGCGGATGGGAGGCCAGGGCTGGGGTGAACATGGGCGGGACCTCGGGGGAAGGAGGCCAAGTGGGTGTCGGCCTCAGAGCAGAGCAGGGGGTGGAGCCACGGTCCATGTGCCGGTGGCTCCCCCAATTTCTAGGGAGCTTCCGGCACTTATGCTGCCCAGCCTCCCCAAACGCAGGAGTCACGCACCGCCTCTGCTCCATTGCCACAAATTATCCACTTCTTATCTGGAGGGAGCAGCCCAGTCTACTTCCTTACTAGGCAATGTGTGATCCAAGGTGGTAAAATGTTTAAAATTGAGATTTTTTTTTTCCAGCTAAGTAAAATCATGTCATGTTTAATGAACAATTGCAATACAATTTCTGTAACATTTGTTTTCAAATTTACCTTGGCTCTCTTCCCCTCAGAATTCTTTATTCCTAACCTTTAGATATGATGACTCTCGAACGATGATAAAATCATCTTCCCTCGCTACCTTAAGGATGTGCTGAAAAGATCCTATTGGGTAGGAACATGGAGAAGGCCAATGATTGGGAAACTTGAGCAGAAACTTGCATGTGTTTAAATAGGATTAATTTTTAAAATGCCCCATCGACTATATTACAAAATCCTTTTAAAAGAACCAGACATCTTTTATAAATGCTCATATTTTGTTTGCTTCTTTGATCAGTTCTCAACAGCAGCCAACTTTTCTTCAGCGCTAAAACCTTTGCTTAAAATGAAAGCTGAGGTTTTGCTGTAATCACATGACTCCTGAAGCTGAGGCACTAGTAATGGGCCTATAGTGTTTATGTCTTGATCCATCCCAGTTCCTGAGCCCTCATTTCTCTCATGCCACGGTGGTGACTCCCTTTCTTATCAGCAGTCCTTCAACTTTATAGAGAGTTCTTTATTATAAGAAGTATGTTATCATTTGAGTCACACTGGAATTGCTGTAAAATCTAGAAACATACACCAAATAAACACAACCCTCTTACAGTACACGGAAGGGCTAAGTCTGATCTTTGGCTGAGTGATTTTGGGCTGTATAAGTAGGGGCATTGCCAGCAGATCGAGGGACGTGATCGTTCCCCTTTATTCAACATTGGTGAGGCCTCATCTAGAGTACTGTGTCCAGTTTTGGGCCCCACACTACAAGAAGGATGTGGAAAAATTGGAAAGAGTCCAGTGGAGGGCAACAAAAATGATTAGAGGTCTGGAGCGCATGACTTATGAGGAGGGGCTGAGGGAACTGGGATTGTTTAGTCTCCAGAAGAGAAGAATGAGGGGGGATTTGATAGCAGCCTTCAACTACCTGAAGGGGGGTTCCAAAGAGGATGGAGCTCGGCTGTTCTCAGAGGTGGCAGATGACAGAACAAGGAGCAATGGTCTCAAGTTGCAGTGGGGGAGGTTTAGGTTGGATATTAGGAAACACTATTTCACTAGGAGGGTGGTGAAGCACTGGAATGCTTTACCTAGGGAGGTGGTGGAGTCTCCTTCCTTGGAGGTTTTTAAGGCCCGGCTTGACAAAGTCCTGGGTGGGATGATTTAGTTGGGAATTGGTCCTGCTTTGAGCAGGGGGTTGGACTAGATGACCTCCTGAGGTCCCTTCCAACCCTGATATTCTATGATTCTATGATTCTATGATCCTAAAGAACGCTATCGGTCTGTTCACAGGGTGGGCCCATTTTGCATAAGCAGCCTGAAAGCAACCTAAACATTTCAGAAAATCGTGCAGGCCGAGCTCCCCCGTGTTAGAGCAGGTGGGCCAAGCTGAGCTACTTAAAGGGCTACATCTAGGGCTATAAGGCATGTCTACATTGCCAAGAAAACCCTGAGGCACCAGGTCTCACACAACCCAGGTCAACTGGCTCTGGCTCCCAGGCTAAAAATAGCCATGTAGACGTTCCTGCTCGGGCTGGAGCCCAGACTCTGAGACCCCTCCCCAAGTTTCATAACACGGGCTCCAGCCCAAGTGGGAACGTCTACATGGTTTATTTGTAGTCCAGCAGTCTGAGCCACGTGAGCCCGAGTCAATTGACCCGGACGCTGAGACTCAGAACTGCGGGTTTTTCTTTGCAGCACAGACATACCCAAAAAGACCTGTCAGAGGGCAGGGGCAGCCTGTGCCAGGGGAGAGGAAGCCTCAGAGTGGTGCTAATTCCTCTGGTGGCTCCTGGGAGAAGGGGCCAGGTGCCCGGGGAGGTAACCCTGGGGCCGGCATTCCAGAAAGGGAGCAGAGCTGGCTGGGAGTGGGACGCTGCAGGAAGCAGGCTCACCAGAAACCCCTGGGAGGCCATGAAGCCCTAGGACAACGGGTGAGCAAAGGGGCTGGTTTAGCTCAGGTTTGGACCATCAGCCATAAGTCCTTTCATCATCGCCACGGCTCCCACCTCTGCCTGTCCAGCACAACCCATTGCCGCCTCCTCAGGGAGGGTCACATCGACACGGGACCCACCGGGTGAGGAGCTGGGGCAAGGATGCAGGAACAGTGCAGAGACTAGTGCAGTCAATGGGGACATTCCTGAAGTGGGGAGAGGGACATGGGTATCTCCCACTGCACGACACTGACCCCACCGGCTCTCCCTGCCCAGGTCTGATCTTTCTTTGCCCCCCAGAAGCAGCCACATCGGTGGGAGGGTGAGCCTGGAGCCCTTTTCCCATGGCTGGGAGCAGTTGGGGGAAGACGGAGTTCTAGGTTTCTTCCCCTAATCGGGGAGCAGTGGATGGAAGCACAGCCTCCTCACCTTGGCCTGGTGGAGCAGCAGGGAGAGAGATTGTGGGGGGTGAAGGGTGTTTTGGGGGGGTGAGCACATATGGCTGCACTTCCTTCCCCACCTCAGTTGGAAATGTGCCCAATTTTCCACCCTTACGATTTTGCTCTGTGCGCATTTCTGAGCCCGCCCAGAGAGCAGAGGTCCTTGCACATAGGCTGGCTGCCTCCCAAGTGCCACCTGGTGGCCCAATGTTACTCTGCAGGCACCCTGCCTCAGTTTCCCTCTTCTTCAGTCCAGGGCCCTTTAAAACACACTAACAAACCGCCCTTCTCTAGTGCAGCCACAGTCCTCCTCGGGGCTCCATTTACTCACATAACAAAATCATCCTTAAAGTCAAGTTCTCAGAAACCCCATCATGTCCATACTCCCAGTCTCTTTCCCACCGGGGTTCTCCCCGGGCTTCCCTGCCTGGAGCCCTTTGCCCTGAAGACTCACACTCATCAAACTCCATGCCGTGTGCTCATGCTCTCTCCTCCTCCACCAAGCATCCCCCTCTGCCCTTCACCTCCACACCCAGTTAAACCCCAGGTGCGGCAGGCAGGGCTAATTGGATGGGTCTGGCCATCTCCAGGCCTCTGGCCTTTTTAAGGGGAAAGCCACACTGTTACAGTCCCTTTGAGGATGATCCCTTATTCATTGGGGGGAAATCATAGAAAAGTTACTTTTTTGGAAACCCAGTTCTTCATCAATGCTATAGTCACCGAACTGGCTTTTCAAAGACACAGTCTTTGAGTGATCCCTGACCCTAATAAGAGTTGTTGCCTAGGGGTGCGCTGGCCCCTCAGTATCTTCACCAGAGCACAGCCCTAAGGGGTGCAGGTTGGAGGCCCCCACTTCCCACCCTTCCAACCCCCACCACATATTCCCTCATACTGCACCTTATAAGAGTTAAGTCCCTGCATACATGATAAGCAGAAGAGGTGAACCCTTTGACTAAACGACCGGCCACTTGCTTTCCTTTGGTCACACTCCGTGCCATTGTTCAGGAAACAATTGGAGAGGATGGTGCCATTAAGCCAGCTGCCTCCTAGCGTTCTTTCATCTTCCCTCTGTTTAATCAACACTCACTTCCTTGAGAATAATTCTACAGTTTAAACCAGAGCCTGTGCATGGATCTTAGAGCACTTCAAAATATCGACTCCAACCCGAAATTTTAGGCTCAGGGCCAAACTTCCAAAGCCCATGAGTTCTCTGAAAGCTGCCATGGACAGGGCTCAAAACTCACGGCAAACATGTGTAACTCAGATTCCCTGGCTGCAGCACGGCACTTTGAGCCCCCCCGCTTCCAGTACAGCACACTGCCTGCAAGCCATCTGGCTCCAACAGAGCCCTAGGGTATGTCCACACTTGGAGCTGGAGCTGCAACTCCCAGCTCAAGGAGATAAACCTGTGGGTGACAGGGTCTTGTGTGGCCATGCAGTCTAGGGGTTAGATCATCAGGCTCTCAGCCCCCTCCTGGGCTGAGCCATCTCAGACTACTTCCTATGAGCGTGTTCAGTTTGAGGCATAGCCTCTCTAGTCCAATCTACCGGTGGCTTGCTGCCCATCATGTTCCCTCTTGGGTCCAGGGCAGCACCTTTCTTTGGTCCTGGGTCCCTTTAGGTGGGGCAGCCGCAAGCTGGAGAGGGCCAGCCCCACAATGTGTCTGGGGTTCCCTCAGTCAGCTACCTCCAGAGCTGGGGGTGTTCCTTCACAGTCTCCCTTGGCTGGGGAGCCAGCGCTTGCTTCCAGGTGGCAGCCCTCGCTCCTGCCTCTTTGCCAGTCAGTCAGCCCTCAACTGCGCCAGCTTCTCTTTTCTCCTCGCTCCAGGCCTGGTATTGGCCACAGATATAATGGGGCAGGGCTAGCTGTCTTTAACCCTTGCTGTGCTGGCTGGTAGTTTCTCTGCTTCATCACACAGTGCTAGCCCCGATTGAGCCAAAATACATTTTTGGACAGTTTAGGTGTTAGGCTCCAACCTATCTGCCGAGAAAACTTTACCCTCAATAACGCTCTCAATATCGCTTCCCCAGAGGGACAGTGGGTTCCCATACACAAGCTAAGATCAATTCTGAGAGCCCATGATATCAGTCTGGGGAGGATCTGCATCATCGTTTGAACCCTAGGTGTGGACAAAAAGCCATTCCACTGCTCTACAGCCAAAATGCTTCTGAAATAAATGGAGTCAAACTTTACTAATTCTGGGTCACTGAGAACGAAAATGATGCTTAAAATTGTTGATTGGCTCTAGTTTTCAAGATATGCTAGTGGGTCAGTATATACGACCCTTGACTTGGGAATGGCGGAGGATAAGTGAGTTATAAAGGGAAGGGATCTCAATTTAAACCAGAAATGACTAAAATACATCTTTGACTGGATCTATGAATAAATCTATGACTGGGTTTGGACAGTACTTGCTTTTTAGGCAAAACAATGAATGATGCAATCTGAAGCTGGTATTGCGTTATACACGATATGAATTGCGTCATGTTATTCCTAGAAGTCATGGATGATGCAATCATAACGAAGCTTACATCACTCTGCTGAACAAATTGCCCTATATCAGCTCTAGAAATCATACAGTGTCGTGCTCTCTTATTTGTCAGTGTTTGATTTTGCAAAGGGACACATTTCTGTTTAGCCAAAGTGAGCCGAGATGCCTCGTACTTGTGTGAACAGTGCAGATAACTTCTGCTATGTTTGTGGTGAAGTGACTTTTACATCACAAAAGCGCAGTATAACCACTATGGTTAAGAAAGCCTATCACCTTTATTTTGGCTGCAAAATTGGAGATCAGGACAAGAGGTGGGCCCCACACATATGCTGCAACACTTGTGCAACAAATCTTCGCCAGTGGTTGAACATGAAAAGGAAATCTATGCCTTTTGCAGTGCCAATGATTTGGAGAGAGCCAACAGATCATACCAGCAATTGTTACTTCTGCGTGGTGCCTCCAGTTGAGAAAGGTGTGTCAAAGAAGAAAAAGTGGACTGTGCATTATGCAAACATTCCATCAGCTATACGCCCAGTACTCCGCAGAGAAGGACTGCCGGTTCCTGATGCACCAGAATCATTCTCACTTGAGTCAGACGAGGAAGAGGAAGAGGATGAAACTTTCTGGTCCTGAACCATCAATGTCACAGGACGCACATTTTCTCCCATCCTCCTCCTCTGAACCATACCTCATAACACAAGGTGAACTGAATGACCTTGTCAGGGATTTGGAACTACCCAAGAGTAAGGCAGAGCTGTTGGGCTCCAGACTACAGCAGTCGAATCTCCTGGCAGGTGATGTTAGGGTTTCCATGTTCCGTGACCGTCAAAAGGATCTTGTCCCATTCTTCTTCATGGAAGGTGATCTTGTAGCCTGCAACAACATCGATGGTGTGATGGCAGCCCTCAACATCATTCACGATCCAGATGAGTGGAGACTGTTCATTGATTCATCGATGACGAGTCTTAAAGCTGTTTTACTGCATAATGGCAATGTTTTGCCATCAATTCCAGTTGGTCATGCAGTCCATATGAAGGAAACCTATGACAACATGAAACAACTTTTGAGGTGCATAAACTATGACCAACATCAGTGGCAGCTTTGTGGCGATTTGAAGGTTGTTGCTCTCTTGCTTGGTCTGCAGACTGGATACACAAAGTACTGCTGTTTTCTCTGCGAATGGGATAGTCGTGCAAGAGATTCCCACTACATCAAGAAAGATTGGCCACTCTGACAGTCATTGGAGCCTGGGAGGAAAAGTGTTCAGCATCCACCACTTGTTGAATCAAGGAAGATTTTGTTACCACCCTTACACATCAAGCTGGGTCTGATGAAGAACTTTGTCAAGGCCATTGACAAAACACAAGCAGCTTTCAAGTACCTCCGTGGAAAATTTCCAAGGTTAGGTGAAGCTATGATAAAGGAAGGTGTCTTTGTTGGTCCTCAGATTCATGAACTTCTTCGAGATGATGCATTTGACCATGCACTGCGTGGCAAGGAAAAGACGGCATGGAAAGCCTTCCAGTTAGTGGCAATAAATTTTCTCGGAAACAACAAGGCAGATAACTACAGGTTGTTGGTGGAAAACCTCCTCAAGGCATACAAAAGCCTTGGTTGCAACATGTCACTAAAGATACATTTTTTGCACTCTCATCTAGATTTTTTTCCACCGAACTGCGGAGCAGTGAGCGACGAGCACGGCGAGCGATTTCACCAGGACATTGCAACAATGGAGAAAGGCTATCAGGGCAAATGGAGCCCATCAATGCCTGCAGACTATTGCTGGACAGTGACAAGAGATGCTCCCTTTAATGAATACAAGAGACAAGCTAAGAAGTGCCGAGTAGACACTGAATAGGACTAAACTATGTACAGAATAGTTTGTTGCCTTTTGTTTCATAATAAATTTTATTTATATAACCCTTTTGCTGATTTTTAAAGTGTTACATAAACAGGACAGGTGAAATATTATCATGTAAAGCAACCATAAACAAATGAAAAGACCTAGGTTTACAATTTATGATTAAAACTCTACTATCTACACAATATACATAGATATAAAATGTAAAAACTTAAATATCTTAGAAACAGTAGCCAATCAGTTGTTTTAATTGTCATATTTGAATTCAGCACATCAAAATACATAATAAATAGCACATTTTATCTCGGAAGCAGACGACTTCTCAAAAATTGTAGACCAGTGTTATCAGAACCAGAATCTATTGTAAACACATGACTGGAGGGGTGGGGGAAGGGCTGTTTCACAAGAGCCTCATGCTCAAATGACCACAACCTTTACCCCACACCCTCATGAGATACAGCAAATTTCAAAACAAGCTGAATCAGCATGAGGATTTTAGAGCACGTAAAGCAGTCACCTTTAAACCTCTGCAATGATATAGATTCTTTGTGGATCTGAGCTTGAGTGACTCTCAGACTCAACAACAGCAGAGCTGCCACTGTGCTCTAATAAAAACATCAAGGAGTCCTGCTTGATTCTTGATTCTCTCGTTCGGTGTGTGAGGGTGAGAGAGAATGAGCATGGACGCTAGTAACGTTGACTAAGGCCACGCCTACACTACAGGTACTACAGCAGCACCGCTATGGTGGTGCAGCTGTGCCCCTATAGTGCCATAGTGTAGATACTTCCTACAGCGATGAAAGGGGTCTTCAAATCACTGTAGGTAATCCACCTCCCCAAGTGGCGGCAGTGAGGTCAATGGAAGAATTCTTCCATGGATCTAGCCACCACTACACCAGTGGTCAGGCTGGCATTGCTACAGTGCTCGGAGGTATGAATTTCCACTGTACAAAGCTACAACCTAACTTTTAAGCATAGACCAGGTCTCAGTGTATGTCTACACTATGGTGGTTTACACCGGCATGTCTACTTCGCTGTAGCTATGCCAACATAATCCCACTGGGTAGATGCAGCCTGCAGTGATGGAAGGGGTGTTTCTGTTGGCGTAGGAACACCACCTCCCTGAACAACAGTAGCTACGGCAATGGAAGCATTCTTCCATTCACCGAGATCAGGGGTTCTCCAACTTCACTGCACTGTGACCCTCTTCTGACAATAAAAATGACCCCAGGAGGGAGGACTGAAGCCTGAGCCTGCTTGAGCCCCCACCGCCCTGCGGGGGGCAGGGGGAAAAACTGAAGCCCCAGGGCTTCAGACCCAGGGGTCTGTAACCTGAGCCCCACTGCCCAGGGCTGAAGCCCTCAGGCTTCGGCCCCAAGTGGTGGGACTCAGATTTTGTCTTAGGCCCCGGCCTCCAGCAAGCCTAATGTCAGACCTGGTGGCCTCATTAAAATAGGGCCGCAATCCACTTTGGGATCCCGACCCACAATTTGAGAACTGCTGACCTGGATGCATCCACTCTTGAAGTTAGGTCGGCATAGCGACAGAGGGAGGGGATTTTTCACATCTCTGAGCAACAGAGTTAAGTCAACCTATATTTTAAGTGTAGACCGGGCCTAAGCAACAGTCTGGGGTGCCACAAGGTGTGACTTCTGCTCCATTATTCCTGGTATTCATTTAGACAGGATACATTCCCTGAAGCCGTAGACCGGAAAGATTCCATCTGGAGGGCACTAGACTAGACCAGCAGCTGAATGAATTTGGTGAAATGAGGCTTACTAACCTGTTAAGGAGTTATTGTTGGGAGGAAGATAGATCAGAAGTGTCAGGTCAGTGTTTGGGGCTCTGAATTTGGGGGGTGAAGTGAAATGCACAGCCCTGGTCCAGTGCACATTGTGCGGAGCAGCTCTGACGGAGGGGAGGGAGCGGGGCTGCTCCATGCAGTGTGCACTTTAGTTTCGTTTTTGGCTTGTCTCTGGAAATAAATCATTGCTGAGCTTCCTGTTTGCAGGCACAGAAGCAGTTTCCTGAGGCTGTGGTCCGTCTTCTGAGGCAGCAGCATGGAGCAGACGGTGAGAGAGAGTCTGCTGGGAACCCTGGAAGACCTGGGAGAAGAGTTTGAGACATTTAAATCCAAACTGAGTGAAATTCAGTTGCAAGAAGGCTCTGGAAACATCCCCTGGAGCACACTGCAGGTGGCAGACCCCAGAGACCTAACTGAGGAGATGCTCCGTGGCTGCAAGGATGACGATGGGGTGGAGGTGACTAGGAAGGTGCTGAGGGCTATAAACCAGCAAGACCTGGCAGAGAGATTGACAAAAACAACAGGAGGGGGTAAGAAACAAGACCTAGAGGGCTAAAACACCTTCTCTTATGGTCACTCCTCTGCAACTTCCCTGCGTAGCATTTGCTTTCTAATATGTGTATGCATGAGCCTAGATAAAATATGGACTTAATTCTCCATATACTTTAGGCATGTCAGGAGTTTGCAAGAAGGTTCCAGAAAGTTCTTAGATTTTAGGTGTATTTGTATACTTTTTGGGTAATCTTTGCTCCCTCTTCAGATCCAGGTTTTACTTTTTCCTTCTCCCAGTTTTCAACAAAAGCAAAAAAAAACATTTGGATTTTTCGCCTGTTTGTTTCCATCAAGAGATATGTCCTCTGCATAGTGAGCTTTTGTTCTTGCCGCATTTGGTACAAAGCAAAAAATATATTTATGTAGATACATTGACCCAGCAATCCTGAGAGTCTGCATAAACAAAGAAACGTGAGACTATATGGCTAGGGCTAAACTATGAAAGTATGGAATGAATAAGATCTAAAATATGATTTGAAATCAGAGTGAGAAATCAGAGGTGTCTCACCCACATAAATACACACATATTAATGGGGAATGTCCTTTGTCAATGCTGCACAGCTTGTAAAAACATCCAGATTCACACTGCACCAAAAAAACTTCAAAAACAAACTCCAAAGAGAGACTGCTGAACTCGAATTAATATGCAAATTAGACACAATTAACTTAGGCCTAAACAGAGACTGGGAATGGTTGGGTCATTACACTAACTGAATTTTTTTCCCCCATGTTAAGTTCTCCTCACACCATCTCGATTATCACTTCAAAGTTTTTTCTTCTGCTGCTACTGATAGCTCATCTCAATCGATTGGCCTCTTACAATTGGTATGCGTACTTCCACTTTTTCATGTTCTCTGTATGTATAAATATCTTCTGTCTGTGTGTCCCACGCTATGCATCCGAAGAAGTGGGCTGTAGCCCACGAAAGCTTATGCTGAAATAAATTTGTTAGTTTCTAAGGTGCCACAAGTACTCCTGTTCTCTATGCGGGATGTACTTTAAGAACCAAGAATTCAAGAGAAATTCACTGCATGTGTCAGATTATTTTGCAGAAATTAGAGACTGACTCCCACTCCTAGAGTTGGCTTATTTGTGTGGCTATGAACAAAGATGCATTTGAGAAGTTAATCAAGAGGATCTTTAAGTACCCACAATGTCTTTCTAGGTGGTTCAAATCCAGACCAGGAATCAGAGACTCACCAAGACCCAGAGATGGTGGGGGAAGAACTTCTTAAAGGTATTTTCTTTTATGAACGTTCCAGGTTCTCAAAGAGAGGACACTGCCAGAGGGGGGAGGGGGAGAGCTGGGGGTACAATTGGGGGTGCTGGAGGGGGCACCTGTGGTGGGAGGTACTCATTGGAGGTGGGGGACAGTGTCTCTCCAGCAGGGCAGCTGGCACAAGCCCAGGATGTAGCAATGGCCATCAGTTAGCGCCTCACTGCAGGATCCCCTTCTGCCCATGGCTGGAACCGGGGCCTGGGTGGGCAGGATCTGGCAGCTGTGGCTTGCAGGGGAATGAACCAATCAGCTGCTGATGCAGGGGGGAGGGACCAATTGGGAAGTGGACCAATCAGGGATCTTTCTGAGCAGCAATATCTGCTCTGCAAAAACCCCGGTGTGATGCTCTGTACGTTGGGGGAACACCCTACACCCCCATGTTCATCTTTATAAAATTATTGTGTGGTATCCAGTGCAAAGTTTGTCATGTTGGGTGTCTTCGGAAGGCTCATAATGAACTGAGAATGGTTGTTATAGTGATGTTACAGTAATTGTTACAGTAATGTTATAGTGAGGTTATAGGTTATAATTTCATGTATATAGTTATCAGGCTGAAAATGTACCCTCATGGCTAAAAGAAGCCCATGCAAAAACTCCCCAAGAGCAGAGAGGCAGTTCACACCTCATCAGGTCATGTATGGGACAAACCCAGCCCAGCCTCACAGGAACAAAGGACACTGGTTTAAGCAGCAACAAAAGAATCTGTTAGACCCTGGAGGGAGTCACCCCCTTCCTTTGGGCAGTTTGGGACTGCGATGAAGTAATGCTCACCTGACTCTGAAGTTGGGGCGGGGAGGCAAATCCAAGAGGGAAGAAAGGACATGATAAAAGGGAGAGACATTTTGCCATGTGCTCTCTCTTCCACCTACATCTACAGACACCACCGCCACCAAGCAACTGAACCACTGATCAAAGGGGAGAGCCTGGCTGAAGAGCCAGCCTGTGGTGAGAAGCATCTAAGTTTGTAAGGACATTGAAAGTGCTAAGATCAGCTTAGAATGCGTTTTGCTTTTATTTCATTTAACCAAATCTGACTTGTTCTGCTTTGATTTATAATCACTTAAATCTACCTTTATAGCTAATACATCGACCTGAAGCAGTGCGGTTGGTTTGCAGTGTGTTAGAGGCTCCCCTTGGGAGAACAAGGCTGGGACATATCAATTTCTTTGTTAAATTGACGAATTTATATAAGCTTGCAGCGGCCAGTGGGCATAACTGGATACTGCAAGACGGAGGTTCCTAGGGTTGTGTCTGGGACTGGAGCTATTGGCGAGTGTCATTCGGTTGCACAATCCAAGGAGCAGTTTACATGCCAGAGGCTGTGCATGGACAGCCCAGGAGTGGGGGGCTCTCACAGCAGAGCAGGGTAAGGCTGGATCCCAGAGTCAAGGATTGGAGTGACCTGGCAGGTCACCGGTCCGGATAACACCAGAGCGGAGCACCCGGATATTAGAAAAAACCACCTGGACACATAAAGGAGGCACAAAAAAGGTGCAATGTCCAGGAAAACCAGGAACATGTGGTCATTTTCCAGCAAAAGCATGTTATGCTTTTATCTAACTTCAGGGTGTAGGTGGTGAACATAACAGTCTTGTGGCAGGATTTAGTGCAGGGGAGTGGAGGGTTGTGTGGGGAGCAGATTCAGGGTCTGAGAGTCCCCCCCTTGTGCCCTTCCCTGGACTTTCTCTCTGCAGAATGAAAAGGCAGGAGGGGCCCGTATGAATGCAACCTCAGGGCTGTAGGAACAGCAACAAAGTGATTCTTCTCTTCAACCTAGTGGGAAAGGACTCCTATGTCCCTAGCCCATAAGTAGCCTACCCTGCTCCAAGCCCCACTTGCTGCAGGGAAGGTGTTGGTCCGAACTGATTTTTCTGTTGTTATATCTCACAGCTGTGAGATCCTTGCACCAGAAACATGTGCTCCTAGATCCCCCAGGTGGTTTTGAAAGTTCTTATAAGTGTTTAAGATGCAGTTATTAGCTTAATAGTTTTAAAGTTAGCACAACATGATGCATTTAGCAATTGCCAACTTATTTATTTCCTTGTTTGATGACAATCAGTGAGCTAAGCATGGAGAAACTACCTTAGCAAACAAAAATCCTTGTTTGTACGTCCTCGGTTCTCCACCAGTTTGGAACCAATTGGATCCAAATGGAAACACTCGCATTAAATGATGCAGAATTAGGCACAAGTTTCATGTGCTTTGGGTTTCACAGCTCAAGGTGCAAAGAGCTGTACTCACAATACTGCCTAAAAGGATTTGCTGCTGTGACTGTCCTTTTATGAGGGAGGAAAGAGCGTGGGGACTGTCTGTCATTACAAATGTTCAATGAGAGAGAAGCATGAAATCAACAGAAATTAGGGACCTAAATACTTTTGAAGATTCTGAGGCAAAGAGTTTGTTTTTGATTGGTTGGGGTTATTTGCTTTGCTGGATTGGCAGGTAGGTAGGTTTCTTTAAATTTGCACAAAGAGAACAGAACAGGTTTCAAGGAACTGAAGAGATAACAGAATAGAACTGAAAAGTTTAGCTTCACTGATCATTTCTTCACCCATTCATGCTCCAAATTTTTTACGTGTTTTCACCCTCTCTTTCACTCATACTTGAAAGTGAAGACCACAATTCTCACCACCCCCTGGTGTGCACCAATGTTCAGTGTCAAAAGAGACTTGCCAAAAAATATGTATATTTTAAATATCAGTTCTGAAACCTGCTCATGCTTTAACCTCTTCCTGCAGAGAGAAGGAGAGCACTCCAGGACATCCTGGCCAAGCTGAAGATGGAGCAGCACAAAAGCATGAAGCTGAGATTGAGGGATCTTCAGGAAATCAACCCAGAAAGTCTAAAGGACTGGACTCCTCGGGCATTAGGGGATTTACCGTGGCATTTTCTGAGGAAGGTCATGGCTCTGAATAGGACGGCCAGAAACACAAACTTTTGGCAGGGAGCAACTGGTGACCAAGCCAGCAGTGAGGAGAATGGGAGACAAGGTGGTGGTGGCAATGTTCTTCACCATAGCAACTCAGATGCCAGAGATTCTCTGCACCCCCTCGATGTTCTCTGCGCCATTCTGCTTTGCTCAGACAGTTTCCTGCAGCAGGAGATCCTGTCCAAAATGTCCATGTGCCAGTTTGCCCTCCCTTTGCTGCTGCCTGCCCTCGACACCCCCAAGTGCACCCTAATGCTGTGGGCCATGAGGGACATTGTGAGGAAGTGGAGGCCGCACTCCCTGGCAGACAGCAGAGGGTTCAGAGAGGAGAGCCTGGTGCTCATGTCCGTGCCAACCATTTCCTTTGTGCGGCTGGGGAGCTGCAACTTCTCCAAGTCCAAACTCCTCAATGAGGTTCTCAGCCCCTCCCAGCAGCACCACGATTTCTTCATCCATCGGGACATGGAGTCTGGGAACGTCCCTCGGAAAATCGCAGATGGCCTGGTTGAGATTTCCTGGTATTTCCCTGGTGGGAGGGAGAATTCAGATCTTTTCCCAGAGCCCGTTGCGGTTACAAACCTGCGTGGAGACATTGAGTCCCACTGGCTGCAGTTCAGCTTTTTAACAGAGGTCTCCTCAGCAGTGTTCATAGTTACTGAGAGTATTAGTGAGAGACAGTACGCGCTGTTATCATCTCTGCAGGGATCAGCCACTAAATACTACTTCATCCTCAGTGCCCAGGCTGAGCAATGCAGTGAAACGCTGGGTTTCCTTACTAAATTAGCCCCAGTGCTGAAACTGAACAAATTAAATGTGCTGGAGAAAAGCAACGGCACAAATGAGACAGAATTCGTAGAAAATCTCCAGCGCACGATACGAAGCATAATGGACTCCTCTACCAAGAGAGGAAATATGGAAGCTGTGGCTACGGCAGCACGTGAATTAGGTGTCCTTGTAGATGAGGACTGTGAGGAATGTCAGAGCGGAAGCATGTGGGCTAGAGAAATTACCGTGAACATGAGAGATGTGACCAATTGCAAGGCAGAAATGCTGAAACTCCAAGGAGATCTGTGGAATACCTTGACTAAAGTAGAAAAAGAGCTGTGCAGAATGAAAGAACAAGGGACTGTCCCTCCTGAAGACTATAAAATGCAGCTGAAAGAAAAACTGTCAGAGCTTCATGCCCAGCAAAATAATTGTGAGCTTAACGATGGGCTGATTAAATTTATCAATGGACTAGAACAATTGACTGCAGTGGAAAAACATCACTTCCTCAAATGGCTGAAGTTTACTCTGGATCACATTGCTAAGGATGAACATTCCAGACTACAAGTTCAGTATAATGCTTTGGCAGGTGACCCACAAAAGCTAGAAGAACTAGATAAATTAATCTCTTCTGGTTCCCTAGGGGTGGAACATTTCCTGCGTGAGTTGGGACAGTTGTATGAGGCTGAACACGCAATGGTGAAGGAAGGTAAAATGGCAGAAAGCCAAAAGCAATTCACCCGTCTCCCAGGCATAGCAGCTGACCTGATGCTGGAAGGGTTTCCCATGGAGCTGATCGATGGAGATGTATCCAACATCCCACTGCAGTGGGTGACAGATGTTCTGAGTCAGCTCCATGCCAAGCTGGGGGGAAGGTCCAGAATGGTGGTTCTAACAGTACTGGGAGGGCAGAGCACTGGGAAATCCACCCTCCTCAACACCATGTTCGGCCTGCAGTTTGCAGTGAGCAGTGGCCAATGTATGCGAGGAGCCTTCATGTCACTCATTAAAGTGGCAGAGAACTTTCAGCAGGAGCTGGGCTGTGATTTCATCCTGGTGATAGACACAGAAGGGCTGAAAGCCCCTGAACTGGCCAAATTAGAGGACAGTTATCAACATGACAATGAGCTGGCCACCCTGGTGACAGGACTGAGTGACATAACCATCGTTAACATGACCACAGAGAACGTCACCGAAATGAAGGATGTTCTGCAAATTATGGTCCATGCCTTTCTCAGAATAAAGGAAATCGGGCAAAACCCCCAGTGTTTATTTGTGCATCAGAACGTCAGTGATGTGTCTGCGCATGGGCAAAACATGAGGGACAGGAAACACCTCCTGGAGCAGCTGAATGAAATTACCAAAGCTGCAGCAAGGATGGAAAAACTACACAAAGAAGTGACATTCTCAGATATTATGGACTATGATCCAAAAATACAAGATTGGTACCTCCCCAGCCTGTGGCAAGGAGTCCCTCCCATGGCGCCAGTGAACTTGGAATACAGTGAGAGCGTGGGGGAGCTGAAGAAACACCTGTTTCAATTTATAAGGATCCATTCAGTTGAGATTGCTCCCAAAAACATTCCCCAGTTTACTGAATGGGTGAAGAGCCTGTGGAATGCACTGAAGCATGAGAACTTCTGCTTCAGCTTCAGAAACCCCCTTGCCACAGAGGCCTACAACCAGTTGTCTGCCAAGTTTTCTGAACTGGAATGGGAGTTGAAAAAGAAGATGCATCTCTGGCTGTCTGAACAAGAAACATTCATCCAGAATCAGGCACCAGATGAACTGGAGAGCGAGGTCTTCGCCCAATTAAGTCGGGAAACCCAGCAGAAACTGCAGCATGAAGAAGACAAGATTTTTGAGTGTTTGGAAAAATATATAAAAGATGGGGCATCAGGCACGCGCATGTTAGAGATCAAAGAAGATTTCATCAGGAGCACAAGAAGCACGACAACTACGTTTCACCATTATTCACACCAACAGCTGGAGAGAGCAAAGAACAATAGAAAGCGCCATTGTAAGTATGACAACAGCGAGGCTGAGTTCAGGAAAATAATTGAACAGGAGGTTGACAAGCTTCTGGAAGACTGCAGGAGTCGTGAGCGTAAACTGAACAATGAGGAACTGGAGCAGGAATTCAAAGCAATGTGGAGAGAGGTGTTGTCCGAGTCAATGTTATTTTCTTCAATGAAGCGACCAATTTTTCAAGAAATGCAAAGCCTGATGGAAGAGGACCTGGAGATTCGAGGGAGACTGATGCCTCAAGAAGCTGGGAGCTTGCTACATTATTCAATGAGCTCTTTCACAATGAAAAAGGAATACTTAGATTTAGCATGGTCTGAAACTTTGAAGGAACTATTCACAAAGGAAAGCTGGCATAAAGCCGAGGAACTTGCTACATCCTTAATGCGCCAGTGCTCTGCTTACATTGATGAGAAAGCAAATTCCAAAGGAGACTATGACAAAATCTATTGCAGAGATTTGCTGTGTATGATCAATGAGAGACTCCAACAGGAGGATGTTTCAAAACTTCACACTAGTGGCTGCTTTGAAGTTGACCTGAAGCTTCACATTTTGGGAGAAGCTGCTAGTGTGTTTCAAGAAATCCACGATAGTTTTAAGAAAGAAACTGACCCTCGGCAAAGTCTGAAGAAACTTAAACTTCAGTATTTCTCCATCCTGAAAGATCTTTACTTAGACAAAGAGGTAAGTCACAAGAGAGCCAGGGATTTCTGTGACCAGTGTCTGAAACCTGCCCTGGTGGACTATATGAAGAAGAGGCTAGGAATAGCAATGGCAGATGACATGCTCAGAAATGGACAGTCCATTGATTACGCCAGCCGGGGCTTTTTCCAATTTACCACGCAGAAAAAATTGTTGGAGGAAAATGATTTTTACAACTATGTGAGATATATTGAAAACTATGAAGATTTTGTGAAAAGCCAGATACAGAGACACCTGGTTGATCACTACAGTGAGAACGAAGGCCTGGAAGATTTGGAGAGAGAGATTCTATCCACTGTAATAGAGAGAGTCAGGGGCGCTCTGGAAAACTCCGAAGATAAGTCTAACACAGTTTTGGCCTTTATAGACAACTTTTGCCAAGTGCTGCAGAAAGATCTGGTCATTTCCAAAGACCGCTTAGTAGGGATACGGTTTATAAACTCCATTAACACTGGGAAATTCGCTGCTTTCATTCAGACTTCCCTTTCTGACCTGGAGCAACAAATCTTAGCTGAATTTAAAAATTTGGAAATAGAGTTTAAACTCTCCCTTCTGTCAGTGAAGCCCCAGGATGAGATCTTCAAGCGAGTGTTTGGCTGTGGGAAGCAGTGTCCATTCTGTAAAGTCCCCTGTGAGGCAGTAGGTACTGATCATAAGGAGCATTTTGCATCGGTACATCGGCCTCAAGGATTAGGGGAATACAGGTGCAGTGAAACAAACATACTCGTTTATGAATTATGCTCCTCTGCTGTGGTTTCCAATTGCACATTCCAATGCCCGGAGACACAATGGGAGGTTCATCTTTATAAAGATTATCGCACTATTTTTCCCGACTGGCGCATCCAGCCAGATCCCTGCATCAACGCCTCTGATTACTGGAAGTTTGTTTTTAAGGAGTTCAATCAAGAATTTGCTGAAGCATATATTGCTGAACCAGCCGAGCTCCCAGGGGACTGGGAAAAAATAACCAAAGAGCAGGCCCTGGAGAGCCTGGAGGAAGCATTCAAAATGAAATAACCAACATGCTGAGAAAATCCATTTAAATGGCAGTTCATTCAATTCAGCAGAACAACAGTTGGTGACGTCTGTTATATAAATACTCATTAAAAGTGTGTGGGTTTGTGATATGTGGAAAATACGGAAAACTCAGGTACAATTTGCAGCTTTCAAATGCAGACTGAAAGTAAGAAAATTGGTTTTATTTTGCATCACGTAACTATGTGATACCTCAAAAATATGAGTGCGGTGCCATCTTTCAAATGTGGCGTGTCTACCAATAGGATATATGCCATCATGTGCCAGCAATGCCCCTCTGCCATGTACATTGGTGAAACTGGATAGTCTCTACACAAAAGAATAAATGGACACAAATCAGACGTCAAGAATGATAACATTCAAAAATCAGTCGGAGAACACTTCAATCTCCCTGGACACTCAACAACAGACTTAAAAGTGGCAATTCTTCAACAAAAAAACTTCAAAAACAGACTCCAACAGAACTAGAATTAATTTGCAAACTGGACACCATCACATTAGGCCTGAATAAAGACAGGGAGTGGATGGGTCACTACAAAAACTAATTTCCCCATGCTAATTTCCCCCTACTGTTACTCACACCTTCTTGTCAACTGTTTGAAATGGGCCACCCTGATTACCACTTCAAAAGTGATTTTTCCTCCTGTTGATAATTGCCCACTTCCACTTTAATTGAATTGTCTCGTTAGAACTGACCCCCCACTTGGTAAGGCAAATCCCATCTTTTCAGGTATTCTGTATATATATCTGCCTACTGTCCATGCATCTGATGAAGTGGGGTTTAGCCCATGAAAGCTTATGCCCAAATAAATGTGTTAGTCTCTAAAGTGCCACAAGGACTCCTCGTTGTTTTTGCTGATACAGACTAACACGGCTACCACTCTGAAACCTGTGATATATAGGAGGTCAGACTGGATGATTTCATGATCCCTTTGTGGTAGTAGGATTTTATGTTTGTATTTTGTATAATTCTGTATCTGAGCTGAGTTCAAGGCAGTGACAGACCTTTTAGGGTCACCACTTTGTTGTAGGTTTAGTATTTTAAAATAAGTAAAAGAATGCAATGGTTGTTTTTCTCTTGCATTGCAACTTGATGTTCCTGTTCAAATGCTCTGTGTAAATCAATTCTGTGTTGTGTGTGAATGAGGAATGTGTGTGTTAAGAGATAAGTGTGAAGGCCATCACCGGACCAGATGTTCTAGGGTGGAACTGAAGACAGACGCATGGGCGCCAGGAGGTTGCAACACACCCCTATTGAAATGTTAGAGGAGGGCAGATTGACGACTCTAAAGATGAGACAGGCACCCATCTATGGGGACAAGATAGTTGTGATCAAAACAAGCCTGGGGTAACTCCCTGAGAGACTTGATGAAAGAACAAGATAAAGGACAAGAAAAACTATTTAAGAAAACAAGCACTCGTCAAACAACAATTGATTACAGCATGATGGTGCAAACCTCGTTGGTCCCAATGAAGGAAGATCACTATATAAACAGGCTGCCTTGACATGAAACTTTGGGTTCGTCCTGCCAAGACTTCCCCGGAGCATCGTGTCGCGACCGACAGAACCCGGCTCCTCCCTATTCATGATCAACCTAGCTGGCCATTAGATTGATCCGGACTCTGGCCTGGTAACAATAACATCGACTGGCAGGAAAGTGTGTGTGGGGGTGTGGTGTGATTGAATGCATATGCTAATTGTTATATCTTCAATAAACGCTGCGTATTGCCTTTTCCCCTGAAAAAGATCCTGTGTGCTTCTTATAAGCATAACACCTTCTGGCCTTAAATTATACATGATCCAGCCCGAAACCAGAGGCACATCCTCCCTTCACCCTGCAGCTGGCTTCCCCAGCCCTTAGGAATCAGTCAATCCTATAGGTACAACTACTGAGAGAAAGGAAAGAGGACATCTCTCTCACCAATGCTTTATACTACCCTGCTGGTGTCCCCTTAGTCTGGCAGTAAGATATTGCCCTCTGACTCCTGGTCCAACCCCAGCTCTGTGTGTGTGTGTCTGTCGGCATGGTTACAAACGCTCAGGGAATTAGTCAGTGTCCTAAATGATTAAAGAGGGCTTTGCTCGGTTTTAGGGATTCCCTTCTGATGAGAGATTTGACCTCAAAGGATGAAGTGAAGTTTCTTATAAGCAACCAAAGAAACAAAGGGGATCTTACTCGGGTATGCGTACGGTTCCTAATGCAGTCCCTGTTCTGCTCAAGAGCTGACTTGGCAGCACCTCCCCAGCCGGTGTATTCACAACAGCTTCTCTGGTGTCATGCTGACAATCAAGTACACTGATTTTTACCAAACAGGGGCCTCTAAGGCCTGGTCTACACTACAAGTTTAGGTCGAATTTAGCAGCGTTAAATCGAATTAAGCCTGGACACGTCCACACGACGAAGCCCTTTTTTTCAACTTAAAGGGCCCTTTAAACCGGTTTCTTTACTCCACCTCCGACGAGGGGATTAGCGCTGAAATCGGCCTTTGCGGGTCGGATTTGGGGTAGTGTGGACGGAATTCGACGTTATTGGCCTCCGGGAGCTATCCCACAGTGCTTCATTGTGACCGTTCTGGACAGCACTCTCAACTCAGATGCACTGACCAGGTAGACAGGAAAAGCCCCGTGAACTTTTGAATTTCATTTCCTGTTTGCCCAGCATGGAGAGCACAGGTGACCACGCAGAGCCCATCAGCACAGGTAACCATGATGGAGTCCCAGAATCGCAAAAGAGCTCCAGCATGGACCGAACGGGAGGTACGGGATCTGCTCGCCCTATGGGGAGACAAATCAGTGCTAGCTGAACTCCGTAGCAGTAAATGAAATGGCAAAATATTAGAAAAAGTCTCAAAGGCCATGAAGGACAGAGGCCATAACAGGGACGCACAGCAGTGCCACGTGAAAATTAAGGAGCTAAGGCAAGCCTACCACAAAGCCAGAGAGGCAAACGGAAGGTCCGGGGCAGAGCCGCAGACATGCCGCTTCTACGCGGAGCTGCATGCCATACTAGGGGGTGCAGCCACCACTACCCCAACCCTGTGCTTTGACTCCATCAATGGAGAATCACGCAACAGGGAAGCGGGTTCGGGGTACGAGGAAGATGATGATGAAGACAATGAAGATAGCTCACAGCAAGGAAGTGGAGAAACCGGTTTCCCCAACAGCCAGGATATGTTTGTCGCCCTGGACCCGGAACCAGTAACCCCCGAACTCACCCAAGGCGTGCTCCCAGACCCTGAGGGCGCACAAGGGACCTCTGGTGAGTGTACCTTTGTAAATATTACACATGATTTAAAAGCAAGCGTGTTTAATGATTAATGATTAATTTGCCCTGGCAATCGCAGTCAGTAAAGGTACTGGAAAAGTCTGTTAACGTGTATGGGGATGGAGCGGAAATCCTCCAGGGACATCTCCAGAAAGCTCTCCTTCATGTACTCCCAAAGCCTTTGCAAAAGGTTTCTGGGGAGAGCTGCCTTATTCCGTCCGCCATGGTAGGACACTTTACCACACCAGGCCAGTAGCATGTAGTCTGGAATCATTGCATAACAAAGCATGGCAGCGTATGGTCCCGGTGTTTGCTGGCATGCAGACAACATCCATTCCTTATCGCTCTTTGTTATCCTCAGGAGAGTGATATCATTCACGGTCACCTGGTTGAAATGGGGTGATTTTATTAAGGGGACATTCAAAGGTGCCCGTTCCTGCTCGGCTGAACAGAAATATTCCCCGCTGTTAGCCACGCAGTGGGGGGGAGGGGTGAAGTGATCATCCCAGAGAATTGGGTGTTGGGGGGGGAGGGGGGTTAGTTGGGTTTGTGCTGCATGTTAACCCGGAAACCGCAGCCCCTCCTTTTACATTGCAAACCCATTTTAAATGGCCAACCCAACGGGTGCTTGGTATGGGAAATGAGGGCACTACTGTTTGAAACCATTCCCACATGTTATGAAGGTTAAAAAAGCCAAAAGACTGTGGCTTACCATGGCTGCCTGCAAGCCGAATTCTGTTGCCTGGCACTGCGTGAGTGATCTCTCACACCAAACCGGCAGGCCCTCAATATAAGAGGAAAAATGCGACCTTGTAACGAAAGCACATTAGCTGTGTAATGGGAACAGCAAAATTTAACGTGAAAGACTGTACCCATTGTTCTCTAAAATGTGTCTTTTTTAACCACCTCTCCCTTCTCCTCCACCAGCTGCAAACGTTTCTCCTTCACAGAGGCTAGTGAAGATTAGAAGGAGAAAACGGCGGACTCGGAATGATATGTTCTCGGAGCTCCAGATGTCCTCCCACGCTGACAGAGCACAGCAGAATGCGTGGAGGCAGGCAATGTCAAAGTGCAGAAAAGCACAATATGAATGAGAGGAGAGGTGGCAGGCTGAATCGCGGGCTGAAGAGAGCAAGTGGCGGGCTGAAGAGGATAGGTGGCGTCAGATTGCTGACAGAAGGCAAGAGTCGATGCTCTGGGTGCTGGAGCGTCAAACTGATATGCTCCAGCGTATGGTTGAGCTGCAGGAAAGGCAGCAGGAGCAGAGACCGCCGCTACAGCCCCTGTGTAACCAACAGCCGTCCTCCCCAAGTTCCATAGCCTCCTCACCCAGACGCCCAAGAACGCGGTGCGGGGGCCTCCGGCCACCCAGCCACTCCACCCCAGATGATTGCCCAAGCATCAGAAGGCTGGCCTTCAATAAGAGTTAAAGTTTTAAACTGCAGTGTGTCCTTTTCCTTCCCTCCTCCCTCACCTCTCTTGGGCTACCTTGGCAGTTATCCCCCTAGTTGTGTGATGAATTAATAAAGAATGCATGAATGTGAAGTAACAATGACTTTATTGCCTCTGCAAGCGGTGCTCGAAAGCGGGAGGGGAGGGTGGTTAGCTTACAGGGAAGTAGAGTGAACCGGGGGGGGCGGGGGGTTCATCAAGGAGAAACAAACAAGTTTCACACCGTAGCCTGGCCAGTCACAAAACTGGTTTTCAAAGCTTCTCTGATGCGCACTGCGCCCTGCTATACTCTTCTAACCGCCCTGGTCTCTGGCTGCGCGTAATCAGCGGCCAGGCAATTTGCCTCAACCTCCCACCCCGCCATAAATGTCTCCCCCTTACTCTCACAGATATTGTGGAGCGCACAGCAAGCAGCAATAACAATGGGAATATTGGTTTCGCTGAGGTCTGAGCGAGTCAGTAAACTGCACCAGCGCGCTTTTAAACGTCCAAATGCACATTCTACCACCATTCTGCACTTGCTCAGCCAATAGTTGAACAGGTCCTGACTACTGTCCAGGCTGCCTGTGTACGGCTTCATGAGCCATGGCATTAAGGGGTAGGCTGGGTCCCCAAGGATAACGATAGGCATTTCAACATCCCCAACAGTTATTTTCTGGTCCGGGAAGAAAGTCTGTTCCTCCAGCTTTTGAAACAGACCAGAGTTCCTGAAGATGCGAGCATCATGTACCGTTCCCGGCCATCCCACGTTGATGTTAGTGAAACGTCCCTGGTGATCCACCAGGACTTGCAGCAGCATTGAAAAGTACCCTTTTCGGTTTATGTACTCGGTGGCTTGGTGCTCCGGTGACACGATAGGGATATGGGTTCCGTCTATCGCCCCACCACAGTTAGGGAATCCCATTGCAGCAAAGCCATCCACTATGACCTGCACGTTTCCCAGAGTCACTACCCTTGATATCAGCAGGTCTTTGATTGCGTTGGCTACTTGGATCACAGCAGCCCCCACAGTAGATATGCCCACTCCAAATTGATTCCCGACTGATCGGTAGCTGTCTGGCGTTGCAAGCTTCCACAAGGCTATCACCACTTGCTTCTCAACTGTGAGGGCTGCTCTCATCCTGGTATTCTGGTGCTTCAGGGCAGGGGAAAGCAAGTCACAAAGTTCCATGAAAGTGCCCTTACGCATGCGAAAGTTTCGCAGCCACTGGGAATCGTCCCACACCTGCAACACGATGCGGTCCCACCAGTCTGTGCTTGTTTCCCAGGCCCAGAATCAGCATTCCACGGCATGAACCTGCCCCAGTAACACCATGATTTGCACCATGATCCCAGTGCTATGGCGTCTGGGCTGAAAAAAGGCACGAAACTATTGTCTGATGGAGGGAGGGAGGGGCGAGTGACGACATGGCTTACAGGGAATTAAAATCAACAAAGATGGCTGTGCATCAGGGAGAAACACAAACAACTGTCACACAGAATGGCCCCCCTAAAGATTGAACTCAAAACCCTGGGTTTAGCAGGCCGTTGATTTCACGGAGGGAGGGGGAAGCAAATGAATACAGAACAAATCTGGTCCATCTATCTTTTACATCTTAGGCTGGCAGCAGACGGTGCAGCATGACTGATAGCCATCGGCATCTTCTGGGTGCTTGGCAGAAAATGGTGCATTACGACTGCTAGCCATCAGTGTCAAGATGATGCAATAGGACTGCCGGCAGGACTGAATCTCCAGGAGACAAAACATGTCCGCCCAGGCGCCTCTGACCGAACTCACTGAGGAATACGACGATGACGGATACCAGTCGTAATACAGCATCTGCTGCCAAAAGGCAAGGAGCTGCTGCTGTATAGCAATGCAGCCCCACGTCTGCCAGCCCCACGTCTGCCAGCACCCAGATAGCCGATGACGGCTGCCAGTCCTACTGCACCGTCTACTGCCAAAAGGCAATTAGCTGCTGCTGTGTAGCAATGCAGTACCATGTCTGCCGGCACCCAGATGGCATATGGTGACGGTGAGCTGAGCTGAGCGGGCTCCATGCTTGCCGTGGTATGTCGTCTGCACAGGTAACCCAGGAAAAAAGGCGCGAAACAATTGTCTGCCGTTGCTCTCACGGGGGGGGGGGGGGGGGGTCTGATGACATGTACCCAGAATCCCCCGCGACACTTTTTTTGCCTCATCAGGCATTGGGATCTCAACCCAGAATTCCAATGGGCAGCGGAGACTGCGGGAACTGTGGGATAGCTACCCACAGTGCAACGCTCTGGAAGTCGACACTAGCCTCGGTACTGTGGACGCGGTCCGCCGACTTAGTGCACTTAGAGCATTTTATGTGGGGGGACACACAATCGACTGTATAAAAACGATTTCTATAAAACCGGCTTCTATCAATTCGACCTAATTTCGTAGTGTAGACATACCCTGAGAATGACTAGAATATAAAGGATGAATGATAGCAACAAAAATGCAGTCAGTAGAAAAAAAACAGCCCCATTTCATTGGAAAAAAGGAACAAAAATTGCTCCTCCACTATTCATTTTGCTTTCTTCGTTTTCCATTGCACTTTGCAGGCTATAAAGCTCACAGCCCTTTATTACAGCTTTTTTTTTTTTTTTATCTTAGCATGGCAATTGTACCCTGTACCTATGATAAGCCACTGGTGAGTAACATTGACGCATTCAAATTCTGTAAATGGAGACTTACTACCTGGATTGTAAGTAATACAGCAGAGAATACAGAATAGCAGCTACTTCATCCTACCCCTCCAGAATTTCCCACCATCTTCTCCCCCTCTGGCAAGGAGTTCCACAGGTTGACTGTGCACTGTGTGAAGAAATACTTCCTTTTATTTGTTTTAAACCTGCTGCCTATTAATTTCATTTGGTGGCTCCTAGTTCTTGTGTTATGAAAAGGAGTAAATAACACTTCCTTCTTTACTTTCTCCACGCCACTCATGATTTTATGGACCTCTATCATATCCCCCCTTAGCCATCTCTTTTCCAGGCTGAAAAGTCCAGTCTTATTAATCTTTCCTCATATGGCAGCTGTGATAAATAAGGGGGGGAGGGGCTAACTCCCTTTTATGGACACCCAGCCAGCCAGCTAGCTATAAAATTCCTCTTAGTAGCTGTTCTCTAATTGCTTTACCCTGTAAAGGGTTAACAGGCCCACAGGTCGAAGAAAAGGAGTGGGCACCTGACCAAAAGAGCCAATGGGAGGGCTAGAACTTTTTAAAATGGGGAATAAAACTTCCCTTTGTCTGTGTGTTGTGGTGCTCCAGGAAAGAGGGGAACAGGGAACAGTTATGCTGTGAGAAGCTTTAAGCCAGGTATGAAAAACCATCAGATCATCCCTAAACTGAACGCCAGAAATGTAAATAAATTCGGGAATGTCTAGGAAGATGTGATGAGGGTTATTTCTTTTATTTTTTATTGGCTTGTGGACTCCTCTGTGCTCACCCCAGATGCTTTTGTTTTGCTTGTAACCTTTAAGCTGAACCTCAAGAGAGCTATCTTGATGCTTAATTTTTGTAACTGTTTTATTTTAAGACCTAGCAAAAAGCCTAAGTCCCAGATGTATTTTCTTTCTTTTTGTTTTTAATAAAATTTACCTTTTTTAAGAACAGGATTGGATTTTTGGTGTCCTAAGAGGTTTGTGCATGTTGTTAAATTAGCTGGTGGCAACAGCTGATTTCCTTTGTCTTCTTTCTCAGCTCTTCCCTGGAGAGGGGGTGAAAGGGCTTGAGGTACCCCACAGGAAGGAATTCCCAAGTGTGCCTTCCCGTGTTCAAAGGGGTTTTTTGCATTTGGGTGGTGGCAGCATGTACCCATCCAAGGTCAGAGTGAAACTGTAACCTTGGGAGTTTAATACCAGCCTGGAGTGGCCAGTATTAATTTTTAGAATCCTTGTGGGCCCCCACCTTCTGCACTCGAAGTGCCAGAGTGGGGACTCAGCCTTGACAGTAGCCGTTCCAAACCCCTAATAATTTTTGTTGCCCTTTTCTGAACCTTTTCCAAATCCAATATATCTTTTTTGAGATGGGGCGACCAAATCTGCACGCAGTATTCAAGATGTGGGCGTACCATGGATTTATATAGAGGCAACATGATATTTTCTGTCTTAGGCATCACGAGCAGTTGGTCCTTCCACCATCTGTAAAGTGAC
>NW_020664774.1:62327-64613 GCF_002925995.2 Terrapene triunguis
AGTTCAGCTGGGGACAGCACACACACATTTCCATGGTGCAGTTGTAAAACAGCTGCAGATGCAGTCAAGAAGGAGCAAACAGCTTCCCCTTTGGTAGCTGATACAGCAAAGTTCAGTGACCTCTAAGGAACAAAGTTCGTCTATGGGACAAACCACAGAGCAGAAACTCCCTCTCCTTCCCCTTTTCACACACCACTCATTGTTTTCTACTCAAGAACTTCGTTCCTGCTGCTGCCACGTCAGAGAGACCAGGAACATCCTGTCAAACCAATTGCAGAGACACATGTTGAATATCACAGAAAAGGATCTGGGGTTGTGGCAGATCACAAATTGAATATGAGCCAACAATGTGCTGCATTTGCAGAAAAAGGCTAATATTCTGGAGTGCACTAACCGGCATGGTGTATGTAAGACACGGGAGGTAATTGTCCCGCTCTATTCAGCTCTGGGGAGAGCTCAGCTGGAGAGCTGTGTCAAATTCTGGGCACCGCGCTTTAGGAAAGATGTGGACAAACTGGTCAGAGTGCAGAGGAGAGCAACAAACATGATCAGAGGGTTTGAAAACCTGACCTACGAGCAGAGGTGAAAGTAAGCCAGCAAGAGCCGGTACTTCGTGCCGGACCGGACCGGCTTCCCCAGGCTGGCGATTTAAAGGGCCCGGGGCTCCCTGCAGCGGCTGGAGCCCAGGACCCTTTAAATCGCCTCCCAAGCCCTGCTGCTGGATCCCTGGGGTATGCCAGGTGAATGCCTAATCACAGGGCCACAGAGTCTTACTCCTTCTCAGCCCCAATGAATATTTAGCTCGTTATACAAAGTAGAACAGGTTCAATAGGGATGACTGCGAAAACTCCAACCCAGAAGAGCCATGGGGTTAGCCCAGTCACCTAGCATGTGGGAGCACCAGGTTCAAATTCCTGCTGTGCTTGATTTGCAACAGGAATTCGAACCCTGATCTTCCGCACCTCGGCTTGGCAGAGCTGGATTTTTATTTTTATTTTATATAATTTTGACAGTTAATATCGCTGTTTGTTTTTAAGCATTCACCTGGGATATGAGTCAGAGACAATGCGGAGTGGCCAGCAGTGTACTGGTGAGAGCCCAGAACTGCAGTGTCAGAGCCCCCAGGGCAAGTCACTGCTCCTATGAATAGTAAATTATCTTGCGGCAGGAGAGACTGGCTGCGGCCCGCCCTGCTCCAACGAACGAGCTGCCCTATTCGCCTGGGGGACGCCCACAGCACCAGGGCAAACGTTCGCGTTAAAACGCATTTAGATTTTGGCAGCTGGGGGAGATGAAATGTTGCTCCCCTCGCAGTGTGACCGAAGAGCAACAGGACCAGGCTGAAGATGCCCCGAGGGCCGGGTGCAGCGTAACCAAACCCTCAGCCCCGTACCTCAGTGGAGCGGTCTGCCTGCAGGAGGGAAGGGGCAAGTCTTTGGCGGGCTGGAGTCTGAGCCGGGGCCTGTTTCCTGCTGGATCCCCTCCACAGTGCGAGGGTAGCGCTGAAATCCTGCAGCTGCTGTTTTGGGGCACAGGCCTGGGAGAGCTGAGTGAGCCGCGGGGCGCTCTGACGGTTGAGACCACCCGGCACGGAGAGGGATTTAGGGTTTTTCCCAGCGGTGGGCTGGGGATGTTAATTTTAAAAGGATCCCCTAGAAAACTAGATATTTGAACATGGCCTGTTGCTGCCCTGTATCTGTGTGTGGGGGGAGGTCTGATCTCCCGGCATGGGGGGAGGTGGGATGGAGAGGTGGGGTGGAGGGGCAGAGGCAATGGAGAGCTGTGAGGCAAGGAACCACGGACATGCAGGTGGTGGCTGGGGGGCTGCATGGGGGCGTGCTGGGCGGGGCTTGCACAGGGGAGGCAGGCTGCAGCAGTGCTGACTGACGCGGGGGGAGCTGTGGCCAGTGGTAGGGTGACCAGATGTCCCAATTTTATAGGGACAGTCCCGATTTGGGGGTCTTTTTCTTCTATAGGCTCCTATTACCTCCCACCCCCTGTCCCAATTTTTCACACTTGCTGTCTGGTCACCCTAGCCAGTGGGGAGTGCAGGGTTGCCCAGGAGGTCTGCCCTGGAGTTTGGTGCTGTCAGGGGCACAGCTGTAGGCATGGCAGGGGGGAGGAAGCATCGCTGTGAAGTCACAGCAATAGGTGAGCTCCCCTGCCCTGCCCTCCACTTACCAGGAATCCCGGGTGCCCATGAAGGTCTGCCTGGGGAGGAAGAGAGAGTGGGTGGAGGGTCTAACTCTGGGAGTGGGATGGGACATGATCCTGACCCAGCCCCCT
>NW_020664774.1:64623-86588 GCF_002925995.2 Terrapene triunguis
ACAGCCCCCTGCCAGCCCAGCCCAGGGCTCCCCCTCAGGTCTCCCCCACACCCACAGCTCTGCCAGGCTTGGGGAGACTGACAGGGTCTCTGGTCTGCTCCAAACCGCGTCAGTCTGGGCTGGGTTCCAGCCCCTAGGTTGGCAACTGACTGCACGCCTCACTTTCTGGGGGGAGAAGAAATCTCTGTGTCCTGAGTGGTGCAGACACTGGAATTGGCATAGAAAACGCCCCTTCCTTGCATTTCTACCCAGCTGTCGCTCTGTAGGGCCCTGTCTTCTCCCCCATACACCTGGCAGGGTCCAATGAGGATTTACAAACCCTCCCCTCACACAGCTCTGCCCTGATCTCTCTTACAGAGACAGAATCCCAGTTTGAAGCAGGGAGCTGAGAGTTTAGTGCAAACTCCACAAGATCCATCACCTCCCAGCTCCCCCTCCGTGTCCACAGAGCACCCCATGGGGATCAAACAGGATCTTAATGGAGGGACTCCCTAGTAGGTAAGGCTGGAATAGCATTTACCTTGATCCAAAGCAGGCCAGGTGCTGGGATCGGTCCTCCCAGCAGACACCCCCATTGCTCTTCCATCAATCAGCTACAGAATCTACAGGGTGGCCTTTAACTCCTATATTTATAATCTCCCACCCTGCCCCTGCACTCTGATTAGCTCAGCTCTCAGAGGGTGAATGGATGGGACCTGCAAGACTGCTTGCCCTTAATGGAAACTTCCTGTCCAGCTCGAGGCCCAGTGACTGAGCATGTCCAAAGTCAGCCACACCCTACTCCTGGATATTTCTGGGCCTTTCTAACTACGTCTGCTGAGGATTCCAGCTAAAATCCATCTCACTTCCCTCCCTTCTCTTTGGACTTAAAAATCAAATGCTGTAGTGTACAACATGTGGGTTACACATTATTAGCAGTATTACAGTAGCAGCTGGAGATTGGACCCCAAGGTGATGTGCACATTTAGTACTAGGAATATGGTAGCCCACCCAAGATGGGGACCCCATTATGGTATGCATGTTATTAGCAGTATTACGGTAGTAGCAGGGCGAGCCCTGACTGAGATTGGGCCCCATGATGAAGTGCACATTTATTAGTAGGATTATGGTAGCCAACTGGGATGGGGACCCATTATGACATGCGAGTTATTAAGTTACTAGCAGTATTATGGAAGCAGCTGGAGGGGACTGGGCTCTCTTAGGAAGTGCACATTTATTAGTAGGATTATGATAGCCCAGCCCAGAAGGGGAACTCATTATCACTTGCACACTATTAGCAGTATTAGGGTAGCGGTGCCTGGCCCTGGCTTAATTCTGTGTCCTGCTCTTGCTGTGTGTGCCAAACAAGAGTGTCACAGCACCAGCCTGGACTCTGTCTGGGAAGCTCAGCCCTTAAAGTCACCATCTGCATTACAGATGGTAACACAGATACATCTCTTGGCATGCCACATCCCAGGTGCACATCTTAACTATGAGACTTTGTCTGTATCCTTCTATCAGAGGTGATAGAGATTGTTAATGGTGGTTGTGGAAGCAGGATGAGGTCACCGAGGTCAGCTGTTTAGTGCTGTATGGTGACAGGGTCATGTTAACACCTTGGACTTTCTGTTCATTTCTGTCCACATTAACGCACCAGCCTGGAGTTAAAGTGCCCAAACGAGGTCAGCGCTTGCCCGCAGAAGACCAGCTAGAAGGAGTGATCTCTGCATACCCAAGGGATTAGGCCACTTAGGAGGCTGGAGACCAGTTTCAAGTCTCTGTCACAGCAAGAACTTAAACCCTGGTCTCTGACACCCCACCCGCATCCCCTAATCACCAGGCTAATGAAATCATCAGCAGAGCAGGGACTCCAACCTGGGAGTCCCTCCTCTTTGGCACGTGCCCTGGCCAGTGGGCTAGGGAGTCAATTGCTCGTTCTGTAGCTGGCCCGATGGATATTTAATTATGGAACAGCTGCCACAAGAGAGACTGAGAGCGACCAACCCCAGAATGAGCAACTGCCTGGTGGTTTCTGGAAGATGCGTTAGCCAACCACAGGTTACTGGGCTCAGTTCAGGGGGAACTGGGTGAATTTCTCCAGTTTAATCTAGGCTAGATCTAATGGTGCCTTCTGGCCTTAGCGCTTCAAACTCATCCCTGCTGACCAGTTTTATGGTCTCAGCAAAGTGCGTTAGGATGTTGCCTATATGCTCTGAGTTGGGGAAGGGGCTAACAGAGGTCCCACAGATAGGATCAGGACTGTTCAGTATTTTATTAATGGCCCAGGATTACAGGGTGAACAGTGAGAGGGGAAATTTACTGACGCTACCAAATTATTTTGATGTGGGAGGATTGTGAAGGGCTCCAGGCTAAAAGATGCAGGTAACTGGGTAACGTGACGGCCGGTGAAATGCAGTGCAGAAAGGGTGAGGATGCACAGGGGAAGGAACCGTTTCAACAGAGGAATAGGACAATATCAGAAAGCCAAACTAACAGAAATCCTGACTACAGCACTGAGGAGAGACTCCATCTACGGGACACAAGAGGGAGCCATTGCCCCATCCAGCCATCACCTTCCCCAACCCAAAGCAGAGACAGGATATAAATAGGTTTGAAAGTACTAGATTATTATCAGTAAATGTCAATTTCACCCTACACACACAAACCGGCGAAAACATATTTCCATCCATAATCATCAACACTTACAAAGAGGCAAAGTAAGAAAATTCCTGCCCAAGAACTTAGCAGCGTTTGATTTAAGGCTATTGACTTTGTACATTTTAACATGTGATGTTGACAATTTCTGTTGTAGTGGTTATAAAGCTTTATCTTTTTGCAGCTCAAAGTCTACTGTCTTTATATAATTACTGTCTGACCCCCGCTGTTGTCTGACCCTCCCCCATAATACCCTCACAACAGTGAAAACTCAAATTGATAAAAATCACAAAAAAGCTTAAAAATAATCAGATATTATCCATCGAAATTATTTTTAAAAAAAATCCATTTCTGCCAAGCCTACTTACAGTCGACTTCCCTTTTCCACATATTTCTTCATTTAATCACAACAGTTTATTCCATCTAGTTCCCTATTTTTCCCTCTACTGTATCGGACAAGATAATATAGTATCTTAATATTTGATATCTATACTTCAATTCATTCATTCACAGACAGGGAAAAAGGGAAGTCTCTTCAATCTACACGAGGGGTACACTCTTGAGCAAGGCTGCAAATACTGACTTTCCTCGGGCTATTTAGAAAGTCTTAAGAAATCCCGCAATTAGACTTCTGAGGGGGTTTTTAATTCTTTCAGGCCTCTGTCCTGCCTTTTCTAAAAGATCTTGACGGCTGAGCAATTCTTAAACAGTGTTGCGTGTTTGAATTTAAATAACAACAATAACTCAGCAAGATGTCAAATAATCGGCTCAATGGGGATTGTTTAATCAGAGATTATTAGTCAAAAATTAACACAGTAGAATACAGAAAGGAAAAGTATACATAAGAATGGCCGTACTGGGTCAGACCAATGGTCCATCTAGCCCAGTGTCCTTTCTTCTAACTGTGGCCAGTGCCAGGTGCTTCAGAGGGAACGAACACAACAGGGCAATTTCAAGTAATTTATCCCCTGTTGTCCTGTCCCAGCTTCTGGCAGTTGGAGGCTTAGGGACACCCAGAGCATGGGGTTGGATCCCTGACCATCTTGGCTAATAGCCATTGATGGACCTATCCTCCAGGAACATAACTAATTCCTTTTTGAACCCAGTTATACTTTGGCCTTCACAACATCCTCCAGCAAGGAGTTCCACAGGTTGACTGTGCATTGTGTGAAGAAGTACTTCCTTTTGTTTCTTTTAAACCTGCTGCCTATTAATTTAATCTGGTGACCCCTAATACTACTAATAATACAGTCATGATTTTATAGACCTCTACCATATTCCCCCTTAGTCTTCTTTTTTCTAAGATGAACAGTCCTCGTCTTTTTAATCTCTCCTCAAATGGAAGCTGTGCCATACCCCCCCCCCCCCAAGCATTTTTGGTTTCTTTCTGTCTACCTTTTCCAATTCTAATATATGTTTTGGGATCGTGCGACCAGAACTGCACACAGTGTTCAAGGTGTGGGCATAACATGGATTTATATAGAGGCAGTATGATATTTTCAATTTTATTATCTATCCTTTCCCTAATGGTTCCTAACATTGTTAGCTTTTTTCACTGCCACTGCACTTTGGATCGATGTTTTCAGGGAACTATACTAAACCGATCTGGGCAGCAGTTTAGCAGCATTGGATTCTTCTAGCTAGCTCTCAAAATGATGTCCCCTTATATACTGGTGTAGAACAAAGATAATCCTTTCTCATGATTTGATTTGATTTTGAATCAATAAGCCAATGACAGCTGTAATTACTTAATTACCACTGGGAAAATTTGCAATCACAATTAGCTCTTAAGGCTTAGACATGAATCAGTAGATTGCTGGTTAGCTGTTACATTGATTTCAGAACACATCTGCTATATCAAATGTTCCTTGTCCATTTTGTCCATTATTAATCTTACCAATTACAGGGCACTTATGTATATCCCTTATCAATTACACTATTTTGTCTATGACAACACACTGCTATAAAAACAGGCATCCCTTTATAGACTGTGCGGGTTTCCAGAAAAGAGACAAAGAAAATGACCTATGGACTGTGAACCTCTTTTCATGGTATCTGATTTACATAATTGATTCATTCATTCCAAGGCCAGAAGGGACCATTGTGATCATCTAGTCTGACTTCCTGTGTAACACAGGCAAGAGACCTGCCCCCAAATAATTCCTAGAGCAGATCTTCAGAAGAAACATCCAGTCTTGATTTAGAAATGATCAGTGATGGAGAATCCACCACGACCCTGCTGAATTGTTCCAATGGTTAATTACTCTCTCTGTTAAAAATCTACGCCTTATTTCCGCTCCAAATTTTTCTAGCTTCAACTTCCAGCCATTGGATTGTGTTAGACCATTCTCTGCTAGATTGAAGAGCCCATTATTAAATATTCGTTCCCCCTGTAGATACGTAGAGACTGTGATCAAGTCATCCCGTAACCTTCTCTTTGTGAAGCTAAATAAATGGAGCTCTTTGAGTCGGTCACTATAAAGCAGGTTTTCTAATCCTTTGATCATTCTCATGGCTCTTCTCTGACCCCTCTCCAACTTATCAACTGATAAGCTAACGGCATCTCTTCAACCATCCATTATTTTATCAGCTGCAAAAGATCTCTGTAACCCAGTCATTATGACAGGAAACATTGGTTAGAGCAATTTCCTGATCAGCAAAACACATCTTCCAATAGATTATTTTAATTAACCACAGGAAACGCCTGCCACATACCAATTACGAGTGACCCTTTTCTTGGTATCTGGACTAGGTTAGCTAAAGTTCAGTTTAGGTTCATCTGAAAGACAACAAATTATAAACGCAAGGCATGCTGGGACTTTGGTTCACCTACAAAGAACAAAAAGGTTGATGGGACTTGTTGTAGGAGCAGCAGTGATCTGTATGCTCTGTATAACCTGTATGCTCAAAAGATCTGTTACACTCCCCCCCCCCCCCTTGTCTCCTGTCCCTCGTTGAATACCTGTGAAGGGGTTTTCCCCCTCCCCCGCCCTCCTGGAATGCTTGTGGGATGAATGGGCTGGTTGAGCAGCTGGAAGATCAGAAGAGCTCCCAGGTAAACAAGGTGTCTGGGACTCTAATTAGGCAGCAATCACATGCCCAATGCATGGACGCCACATGGACACTGCCCGAGGTGGAGTGTCATAGAATATCAGGGTTGGAAGGGACCTCAGGAGGTCATCTAGTCCAACCCCCTGCTTGAAGCAGGACCAATCCCCAGACAGATTTTTGTCCCAGATCCCTAATGGCCCCCTCAAGGATTGAACTCACAACCCTGGGTTTAGCAGGCCAATGCTCAAACCACTGAGCTATCCCTCCCCCCAACCAGACGCAGCCAAGTCATCTCTAGTCGCAGGCCATGAGGAGCAGGTCCTTAAAAGGGGAAGGGGCCATGTGCTCGGCAGTGCACTCACAAGCTTGTACCTCCCGTGAAGGCCCTTCGCCCGGACCGCCTGGCCAGTGGTTCGCTGCGTTGCATGCCAACGTGCCTCGGGAAGATTTACCTTCATCACACCGTCCATCGCTGTGCTGTGGGACACTTACCTTGAAGGATCCTGACATCTCCTGTGCCGTGCCTGTCCTGGGAGCGTGAGTATGCGAGTGTGAGGGTGACCCCCCCCCCCTTCTTTTAGCTATCGGTATAATAAATGTGCTGCTTTCTGCCAAACTCTGGTGGGTCATTAGTCCTCCCTCAGCTCACTAGCTGGCCCAATTTCGGGTAACAGGACTCTGGTTTATTTACTAAGAATAGCGATCATCCATCATTTGGGGGCCTCGGTCATTACACTAAGAATAAAAGTTGTGTTACGTTGCAACCCTCCACCAAGAGTGCTGTTTTGTATCTAACTTCTCCATATGTCTGCCGGGAACGTATTACTTAGGACCAGATGCTAAAGATATTTAAGTGCCTAAAGTTGCAGATAGGCTCCTCAAGATCCTGAAAGTGAAAGGTGTTTTAGGTGCCAGTGGTATGCAGGTCCCTAGTTTTAGTGTGGCAGCACCCACCCAGATAAGCCAACCCAAAACAGCCCATGCGTGGTGGGGGGGGGACAGAAACCAACTGCCCTCCCCCCTCCACCTCATGCACCTGGCCTTGGCCTGCCAGCCATGCTGCGTGATGAAGGGCAGGCAGGCTCTGTAATGAACACCGTGACCTAAGCTCACACCACCTCCAGTTCATCTTGGCTCATCCCCGGACAGACACAAATAGCATCAGGGACTGTGCCAAGCGTCACGCGAGGGGAGGAGGATGCAAAGTGTCTCTGGGTTGTGACTTCTCTTGCGCTGATTTCCCAGATGCCCAGAGAGAAGCCAGCCATGCCCTTGTCCCCATATCCGGCTCACAACCCCTGCCTGACTCAGCTATTCTGCTACCGAAAGCAGAGCCGATTCCTCCCTGGAAGACAAGCTCTAGAGAGCAACTCGGCTTTTCTGCTGTATGAAACAGAGCCAATCCCACGCTGCAAGACAGGATCTCTCGCCTAGAGCGACTCTGCATTTCTGCTCTATAACGCACAGCAGACACCTCGCTGGGAGGTGGGATCTCTCTCGACTCTCGCAGACCCTGGGAGGTAGGTACTATTTTTCAATAAACACTTGAGCCTCCTTCCGGGTAAACATTTCTTCGGCCAGATCCTGAGCTGCCCACTGCCCTTTTCCTCGTGCCGTACACAGACTGAGTTTGGCCGAGCAGAAGCAGGGCTAGGATGAGGAGACCAGCCTCTATGAGGATCTATTTTTTCGGAGATTCATAGAGTTTCAGGTCAAAAGGGATCTGTGGAAGAAAACACAGTCTTCACTCTTAGGGTTGTTTGCAACAATTTAGAGACAGTTTATTTTTAAGCAATTGCAAGGGGGAGAATGCACATGGACAGGGATTCCCCCTTCCTAGGCAGGGCTCCGCCAGATAAACAATTTTGTTGCATACAAGAATGATCAACAACCGCGTCTTGTTTATACACATTTCTTCCTGATATTTTACGTTTTTCAGCAGTTTCTGCTACAATCTGGGTTTATTTTTATTTAACATAAGGTCAAAACAGTATCTTTTACAGTTTTCCTCACTTGCTTCCCCACGCGCCCAGGCCCTGCCTTAAAGTCTCACGTTATTAGCGTTAGTGTTAGCCTGACTTTTGCTTTATTTTTAGAAACTAAGATATTTGCGTTTAAATTCCCTTTATCCCTTTTTCCACTTCCACAGATCGTTATGATCATCCGGTCTGACCTCCTGTCTAGCACCGGCCGGGGAATTTAATGCGGGCCGCGCATCAGCACTGGGTCAAACGATTGTCATGGAAAGGCCCAAGTGAAACACGCAGGGGATATTTCACTCTGCTCTGAAATAGGACTATGGCTATTCCACTCTTGCCTCTAAATCTTACCTCCCCAGTGCCAGAAACAGGAGAGAAGCACCCAGGACTGACTTGGCTAGCCAAGCGGGTAGCCATCTGACAAAAGCAGTAGCCCCTCCGTTTCTCCTCTGAGATGGCGACTAGAGAAAGGAGCAGCTGCACAGGAGTTTTGAAGGTGTTTGGGGGGGGGGGGACAATTTTCTCAGCCCCTAACTTGGACAAATAAAAGGCCCAAGAGCTGCAGTTACATTTTGGCAGCATTATCTGAACGGGCCCTGACCTCTACCTTGCATGGGCTAAGATGGGGTTGTCAATAGGCAGCCCGTGTGGTCCAAACCTGGACTGCCAGAGACTTTTCAGCAGACCGCAGGGTGTGCCAGGACTCGGACTTCCAGCCCTGCCTGGAATCGCGCCGGGACTCGGGGCTTCAGAGGGAAGCAGGACACGCTTTGTTCCAGCCCTTCCTGTCCCGCTGTAGATTTGGGATTGCAGAGAACGGAGAGGAGCTCACCCTGCACCAGCGAATCTTACAGGCATGAGAGTTGCTGGCTGCCTCCCTCCTTATTCTCCCCATCCCTCAGTCAGCAGTTTCAGGGGCAGCACGCAGCCAGTAGCTGGCCCTGACAGGAATGGAAAATTACTCTGACCAGGGAGAAGCCCCTGAACCACTGAGGTACACTCATCAGGATCAGCAAAGCCCCAGCACAACCAGCAAAGGCTGTCTATGACCCAGCATCCACAAAGACATTGGCTCATAGGCTACAAAGGGTTAAGCAGAACAACAGCTAGGACACAAAGGCCAACAGGAAGGTGAGATTGCTCCCAGTGCAGGATGGGAAGATGAGAGGGGGTGACGCATTGTTCTCTTGTGGAACCAGAGGCCACCTGCCATCACTGCTTGGGGAGGATCTGAGGGGGAAGCGCCTGCAGCCATGGATCCCTAAGGCTATCAGGTGTTGGGGAGCATGCCCCTAAGGTCATCCAGCCACTGGGTGGGTGGAACACCCACCAACACTGGGTGGGGCAAAGCCACCAGTAGGCATGGAACTGCAGGATGGAGATGTTAGCATCTGGGTGAGAATCCACCACGAGTTGGGAGGCCTCCGGGAGGGTTGTGGGTTTGCAAACACAGGTCAGAGAAATCACCAAGCAAGAGACGGTTTCCAGAGACTTCTGACTCTGTAGTGAAAGGACGAAGAGTCCATGTGTACGAAGTGTTATTTTCTTTCAGACTCGGATACTTACGTTAAAGAAGCCACAAAAGGCCGAAACGTTTTTAATATGTTATCTATATACAGCTGTGCCTATAACAACTGTATTTGACAATACTCAGTCAAAACTTAAAACCGTTGTCTGAAAGTGTTTTAATGCTAATATTTGCATCTATTTGACATTTTATCTAAGTACTTTCTCAAAGGCTTAGCTGTAATTTATTACATCTTTCTTGGAGGGGTTTTTTAGGTTATAGAGTGGTTTGATTTTATTTTTCATGTAATGCACTAAAAATATAAGCAATAGGCCCTGGGTATATTTCACAGCATTGTACATGTTCATTGAACACGGACACTTGCAGTGTGAAAAATGTTTCTCTGGAGTCCAGAGCTTGAGTATATCTTGACCAGGAATTTGGACCATGACACAAAATAATTGATTCCCCCTGGACTAAGAGCTGAAGTCTCGGCCCAGATACCTGTGAAGTGACAGAACTGTGAACAGTTCCATCCCTGTAGGTACTGCAGGTGGAGCTAGGCAGAATTTGTCATATGAAACTTACTCTGGCAAAAAACGCAGATTCAGCAACAACAAAACAGTTTATAAATGTATGTTGATTTTACTGAATCATTTTGGTTTGGAAAAAAATAAAGTCTAAAAACACATTCCGAAAAACCAAAACATTTAAACTTTGACATTTCTGATACCAAACGTTTCAATTTATCAGTTTGAAATGATTGTTTCAAAAAGTCCTTTAATTTTGTTTGGAAAAAAACAACAACAATCAAAAGCATTTAAAAAATGCTCAAAATGGAACAAGTGTTTGTTTTTTCAGGTCAAACAAAACATTTCATTTGACCCAATTCTTTTATTTCTATTTTTTTGAATTGCCAACGAACCAAAACATCTTTTATTTGCCCAGTTCTGATAGTGGAACCATTCTGCTTACAAGAAGAAATGGAGGAATCTGATGAATCTCACAGATTGTTTAACAGCTGGACATGGGTGAGGCCTCAGCTGGAGTATTGTGTCCAATTTTAGGCACTGCACTTTAAAAAAGATGTGGCCAAACTGGAGAGAGTCCAAAGGAGGGCAACAAACATGATAAGAGAACATAACCTATGAGGAAAGGTCGAAAGACCTGGGCATGTTTAGTTAGAGAAGAGAAAGCAAAGGAGGGACCTGATAACAATCTTCAAATATTTACAAGGCTGTTACAAAGAGCGCAGTGATCAGTTTTTCTCCATGTCCACTGAAGATAGGACAAGCAGTAACGGGCTTAATCTGCAGCAAGGGAGATTTAGGTTAAATATTAGGAAACACTTTCTAACTGTGAGAGCAGCGAAGCTCTGGAACAGGCTTCCAAGGGAGGTTATGGAATTCCCACTGCTGGAGGTTTCTAAGAACAGGTTGGACAAAAACCGGTCACTGATGTCTACACCATCAGGGGCTTGTTCACCTGCACATCTACCAATGTGATATATGCCATCATGTGCCAGCAATGCCCCTCTGCCATGTACATTGGCCAAACCGGACAGTCTCTATGCAAAGAATAAATGGACACAAATCTGACATCAGGAATCATAACATTCAAAAACCAGTAGGAGAACACTTCAATCTCTCTGGTCAATCAGTAACAGACCTAAAAGTGGCAATTCTTCAACAAAAAAACTTCAAAAACAGACTCCAATGTGAAACTGCAGAACTGGAATTAATTTGCAAACTGGACACCATCAGATTAGGCCTGAATAAAGACTGGGAGTGGTTGGGTCATTACAAAACCTAAACCTAATTTCCCCAATATTAATTTCCCCCTACTGTTACTCACACCTTCTTGTCACCTGTCTGAAATGGGCCACTCTCTTACCAGCACATCGCTCGCCCACGCCGCTTCTTGCCGCCCCCATTGGCCCGGGACAGCGAACCACGGCCAGTGGGGGCCGCGATCGGCCGAACCTGCCGCGTCAGCAAGTAAATAAACTGGCCCGGCCCGCCAGGGTGCTTACGCTGGCGAGCCGCGTGCCAAATGTTGCCGACCCCTGCTCTAGTCTATAGCTGACCAAACATTTTCCAATGGAATATTTTTCTGGCAGAAAATGCCATTTCATCAAATCAAACTTTCTGCAAGAATGTGTCAATTTTGACATTTTGTTCTGAAAAAAAAAAATTGAAATGAAGCGTGTTCTGTTTTTACCTTATCAGAAGAGAACATTTTGATTTTTCATTTTGAAATGAATTTTCATTTCACTTTTTATATTATAGAATCATTGAAATGTGGGGCAGGAAGGGACCTTGAGAGGTCCTCTATTCCAGCCCCCCTGCGCTATGGCAAGACCAAGTAAACCTAGACCTCCCTGACCGGTGTTTGTCCAACCTGTTCTTAAAAATCTCCAGTGATGGGGATTCCACAACCTCCCTTAGAAGCTGTTCCAGAGTTTAACTACCCTTATAGTTCGAACATTTTTCCTAATATTTATCCGAAATTTCCCTGGCTGCAGATTACCCCATTGCGTCTTGTCCTACCACTATTATATTACATTCATGACATGATATTTATATTATTTGACATGAAAAGTTGTGTCAAAACATATAATATACATTTTTAAATAGTCAACATCAGAATGAAATATTTTGCTATTATCAAAACGCAGCTTTTCGACTGGACTTGAAATTTATTTTATTTTTTCAAAAATTTCATTTCATCGGAAATTTGGAAATTTCGGGATCTCATTCTGATTTGGAACCAAAACAAATTTGGAAAGGCGGCATTTCCCGCCGTATGGAAATCCTGAGTTCCAACCAGCCCTGCTAAATTCATCACCGCCCCGGGATAGGTCAGAAAGTAGACCAGACTTTCTGACCTATCCCACAGATCTTTCTACCCTTCCTGTACGGTCCCGGAAAACTGCACTCCCGTGTGAACCTACTTTCTGAGCTAACAGACCCAACTCTGTAGCAGATGCATCAATCTCGGTGTGGCCACATCACCAGAGGGAGCCAAAGCGCCATACCCTGTAGTGTGCGTTGCACACATCCCCTAGTGGAGGAAGTGCATCCTAAACGCCAGTCAGCATAAATCCCAATTTCCCTCCTACTGCCAACAACCCATCCAGAGATATTACAATCACATTTGGGTGTTGTAAATGTAGCCTGAACGCTGGGTGGCCTGGGTTTATAACGCGGGTTTGAGGATAATTACTTTCCTTTTTTGTTTGTTTGCTCCCAGAACCCCCTGGGAGACAGGACAAGGACCTGAAGCGGGGTCTGCAGGGGACATGAGGGGACCCTGCCCCCCACGGGGCCCTAAATGACATCAGATGAAGTGGGAGGGTGCTGCACACACACAGCACAAAAAGCCGGCCCCGAAGAGTTTACAATCTCTTGTCACGCCATCCTCAGGGTGCCCTGAGCAGTAAGCCAGTGTCACTTCTCTGCCTCAGCTTTGCTGGCGCTTAAACTCATAGGTGCCGACTCCATGAGTGCTCTGAGGCTGGAACACCCACGGGGAAAAATTAGCAGGTGCTCGACACCCACTAACAGCCAAGCTCCCCTCCCCCGGCCCCACCTCACCTCCTCCTCCCATGAGCGTGCTGCATCCCCACTCTTCCCCCTCCCTCCCAGCGCTTCCTGGCCAGCCGCCACCTAACAGCTGTTTGGCGGCATTTAGGACTTTCCCGGAGGGATGAGGAGGAGCAGGGACGCGGCACGCTCAGGGGAGGAGGCGGAGAAGGGGTGGAGACTTGGGGGAAGGGAGTAGACTGGGGGCAGGAAAGGGGCGGGGACTTTGGGGGAGGGGTGGAATGGGGGCAGGGCAAGGGCGGTGCAGGGGTGGGAAGAGGCAGGACAGGGGCGGGGCCAGGGGTGTGTGTGGCGGGGGGTGTCGAGCACCCACCAGGCAGAGGGGAAGTCGGCGCCTATGTGTGTCAGCTCCCTGCCGCACCAGCCCGTCCGCCCCACCAGCAAACTCCTCGAGACTCAGCCAGTCTTAACCTTGCTTTGCAGGTGACATTCAGTGAATCCCAATGCCCGCATTCCCCAGAGACGGCTCTCGGCAGCAGCCGGTCCCCCTCACTGGACACTCACAGAAATGATTAAGTCCACTGTCTCCAAAGAGAGAGAGCACACGCACAAAGCAGGACACGCACCAGTTTGGCTGAGGACTCCCGTTTTACTTTCATACCCAGCGCCGAGATACTTGATAGTAAAACTAAACAGGAGTTCCTTAATGAAGAGCAGAGATTGAAGTGATACTAGGGCAAGAGCGAAAGTTACAAACGAAACAAAAGTAACACGCTTTCTAGTGACCCCAACTTAACTTTCCCAAGTTCCCATCTTCGCCTAAGCAGCTTTCTCACTTGCATCAAGTTACCAGCATCACCCGCCCCTCAGGAGCCGCTGGTCACAGAATCAGAGGGCACTGATCCCTTTGTCCCAAGTGCCCCCGTTCTTCCCTTTCACAGCCCAGAATGCCTTTGAGATGAATTCTGTGAAAAGTAAAACCAGATAAAGTTCCTCTCCCCGGCTGCTGCTTCTTCCGGGTGCAGGCACCACCCCGCTTCTTCAGCTTCCGGTCCATTGGCTCTCTCAATTGGCTTCTAAGATAAATCAAGTGATCAAGCCAATGTCCTTCTATTGCCCTGTGCTTGTAATCCAGCCATGCCGTTTTTTCTTGATCCACATCGGTTAATCCACATTCCTTTGTCAAGGGCAGGTTTATTTCTCTGATGCCTTCACCAGTGGTGGGTTAGCCACTGGGCCGATGGGGCCTGTGCCCAGGGCCCCCAGCTAATTGGCGGGGGCCCAGAAAAAATCTGCCACCAGGCGGCAGAAGCCCGGAGCCCCCTCAGGAGCACCGGGCTGGTGGGCAGGGTAGGGGAAGCCCCAGTGCCCCAACCCCGGTAACAACGCTAGGAGGGCAGGGCAGGGGAAGCCCCCACACCCCAACTCCACTCCCCAGCAGAAGCACCAGGCACCCGAACCCCGGCTGTGGCACTGGGACTGGAGGAGTTCTCGCTCCCTGCTGTGGCCCCGGGGCCGTATCTGGGGGTGGAGGGAGGGGAGAGCTTCTCCGGTCCTGGGGCGGGGCAGAAAGGAGCAAATGGGTTGCGGGGCTGCAGTGGGGGGATGGAAATGGGCGAGACCATGGGTGGAACAGGGGCATGGTCATGGGGGGGGGAAGGGGCAGAATGGAGTGGGGCTGTGGGCGCGGCCACAGGCAGAAAGGGTGGGAGAGGCCCCCCCACTTGCTCTGGTCCAGGGCCCCATGAAACCTTAATCCACCTCTGGCCTTCTCAACGTATATTAAAATTATACATACATCTCTATATACAATCCGTACATCCTGACTCTCACCAGCGTGTCACCAGGTTTTATATGATGCTTTACAAGAGACTGTTTGGCTAAATATTTTGACAATATTGGGTGGGACGCACCCTTCGCCAGTTGGCATAATGGGGCTTTTAGAATCACATCTACGTAAATACTCTCAAACTTCACGTAACTTTTGTCTGGGAATTTCCTAGAGCTGTGTGCTGCACCATTCATTAAGTAGGTTATTACATGAGTGTATGGATATAAATGAAGCAAACGAAAACAATAAGCAATTGAATACCATTCACCTATTCCTCCTCTGTTTTTCTTGGTAGATTTTTTCAATCCGGAGCGAGATTCACGCACTGTGCGAGATCCAGAACCAAGGGAGAGAGATTTTTTCAATCCAGAGCACCATACAGAGCTGAAGGAAGAAGATGGTTTCAATCCAGAGCAGGAATCGGAGACTCAACGAGACCCAGAGCCAGAGGAGAAAGATGGTTTCAATCCAGAGCCCGATCCGCAGCTGGAGAAGGAAGACGGTTCAAATCCAGAGAAGGAATCAGACATTGAGTCAGACCCGGAGACGGGTGGTTCCGATTTGGAGCAGGAATCAGAGACTCGCCGAGACCCAGAGCCCGAGGAGGAAGATGGTTCACATCCAGCACCCGATCAAGAGCCCGAGGAGGAAGATGGTTCACCTCCAGAACCCGATCAAGAGCCCGAGGAGGAAGGTGGCTCAAATCCAGAGACGGAACCAGACCCTGAGCCAGAAGGTTCAAATTCAGAGCAGGAATCGGATACTCAGTGAGACCTAGACCCTGGTGGGAAAAAAAAAACTCTCTCAAAAGGTACGTCCTCATAGGTGATTCATTCTATATCCACAGAGTCCACTTATGACTGCCATGGGCTGCCCTTAGTGTTTCAACCGCTTAAAACCATTAATTCACTCCAAGAGGCCACCGATGGAGAAGAGCAATTCCCTCGCTGTTGCCAGGACTGCGTTGTTAACTAGAAGGGAGATCCCTGTGTAGCACTGTGCATGATCATCGCAGCACCGCGATTTCTTCATCCATCGGGACATGGAGGCTGGGAACGTCCCTCAGGAAACCGCAGATGGGCTGGTCGAGATTTCCTGGTATTTCCCTGCTGGGAGGGAGAATTCAAATGCACCCGTGTGAACTATCCCATCCAGCACAAATGGTCAGGGCGCCGGCAGGAGAAGTGGGAGGCCACAACCCCGTTTCTCTAGCTGTGGCTCTTGCAACTGGCATCCAAGCCTTCCTCACTTCGCTGTTAGGGTCGGACTCAGCAGCTGGCACAGAATTCGGCAGCTAAGCAAGGTGTCATTTCACAAGCCAAACCTGTGACCCATAATGGCTGCCAATTGGCTCCCAGATTGACTTCAAGATCTTGGTTAAACTGGTGATATCTGCTGTCATGTCCACCCTCTGCCTAGGTCCCTTCTCACCCAGAGCTGGGAAGCTCAGATGCATTCTGCAGTGGTTCCCTCGCTTGTCCAACGGTGGTGAATCTTTCCTCTCCAGGGCCTCGTTCTTATCTCTTCTTCTTGCTGCTTTCTTATATTTTACCATCACTCCCTAGATGCAGCCCCCCTTGCACTTTCTTCACTGGATGCCAATGGCCCAAATACTCATTTTATTAGCCCCATCTGGCCCCATCTCCCGCTTCACCCCATTATTCTCAGCCTGTAATAAATATAGTGAATAACTCCCACCAGTTAGATTATTTGCACTCACTGCTCCTATGGAGGAGGACAAGAACAAGCTCCATACGAGGAGAGACTAAACAGATTACAGCTGTTCAGCTTACAAAACAGATGACTAAAGGGGGATATGATGGAGGTCTATAAAATAAGGAACGGAGTTAGAAAAGGGAACAGAGAAGTGTTATTTACCCTTTCCCACAACACAAGAACCAGGGGTCACCCAAGGAAATTAACAGGCAGTAGGTTTAATACAAACAAGAGCAAGTACTTTTCCCACGCAACACACAATAAACCTGTGGAACTCATTGCCACAGGATGTTGTGATGGCCAAAAGTGTAACTTGAGTTAATTTAAAAAAACAACTGGATAAGTTCATGGAGGACAGGTCCATCAATGGCTATTAGCCAAGTTGAGCAGGGACACAATCCCATGCTTGGAGCCACCTTAAACTTGTGACTGCAAGAAGCCAGGAGTGGAAGACTCCATAGTTGCCTTGTTCTGTTCTCTCCACGAAGCTCTGTTACTGGCCACCATCAGAGACAGGATACTGGACTAGATGGACCTTTGGTCTGACCCACTAAGACAGCACTTATGTTTTTTATGTAACTTCCCTCCTCTGATGGGTGCAAACCTTCTTCTGATCTCCTGCCTCAGTTTATTCCTGGCCAGTTTATCCTCATTTGTTCTTGGGCTGACATTGTCTTTTAGCTTCAGTAGCTCTTCTCCCTCCCTGGTGTTTAACCCCCACAAGTATGGGGTTTCCAGAGCAGTATGTTGGAGAAGACAATTTCAACACATTTCTCCATTGACAAAAGAGCTGGGGTGGAAAGCCAAAAAGGCTGAATGAATCTAACTGTGAAACAATGGCACAGCCATTAGAGGGGCATTATCTTAGGGCTTGTGTACATGGGGAAAATAATTCAGATTGAGGTAGGGTGTGAATTTAAAAGCAGAATAGCTATTCCTTATTAACTCCATGTGTGGACACACTTATTCTGGAATAAGGTATCCTTGTTCCAGAATAAGCGTACTCCCACCTGGAGTGAATCCGGAATAGTTAATCAGGAATAACTCCATGTGTAGACAAGCTGTAAATCCACATAGGGAGCGACTCAGCTATTGCGGTTAATGTTCCCATATAGACAAGCACCGAGATGCTTTCCTTATCTGGAGTTAACTGGGAGCAGGCTTCTGGGCTTGCTAAAACCATGTAAATGGGTCTGCTCCTGTAACTGAAAAGTGAAGCTTATCTAACTTAGCTTGTAGTGAAGCAGTAGGTGGTTTGCCAGGAGTCGATTTTTATTGGTAAATGTCAATAAACGTTGATTTCACCGTACACACACAAACCAATGCAAAAATATTTCCATCAATAATAATCGAAATTTACAGATAGCCAAACTAAGAAAAATGCTGCCTGAGAATGTATTAGCCTTTGATTTAAGGCTATTAATTGTGTACACTTTGACTTATGCAGTGTTGTTGTAGCCATATGGGTCCCAGGATATTAGAGAGACAAGGTGGGTGAGGTAATAGCTTTTATGGGACCAACTTCCATTGGGAGAGGGAAAGAAGCTTTTGAGCTACACAGAGTTCTTCTTCAGGTCTGGGAAAGGTATTCAGAGTGTCACAGCTCAATATAAGATGGAACAGATAATTTAGCATAACCAGTTAGCACATATTCTAAGGGGCCATTCAAGGTGAAGTGGCCCGTTAATACCCAATGATAAACCTGAGATACATCAATGATATTTTCATCTTCTGAACAGACAACTTCAACTCCCTCACAGATTTCCACCACAATTTCAACCACCACCACCCGTCCATTAAACTCTCAACTTCCTGGATGCCACAATCAGCTTCAACAATGGAACCCAACGGACAACCATACATAAGAAACTCACGGATCACCACACCTGCCTTCATAGATCTAGTAACCACCCCAAACACACCAAGACATCTGTTATCTATAGCCAGGCACTCAGATGCTCTGAGGAGAAAGTCCGATATATACACCTTAACACACTCAAAACTGCCTTCACCAAACAAGGACACTCTGCCGAAGAAGTATATTGCATCATGGAACGGGCCACCCAAATACCCTATATGGGTTCCAGCGTGGGTGGTAGGTGACAACTAGAGGCGTGCGGTTGGAGAGGGTTTTATTTCTGTATTGAAGCAGGTTCTCTCAGGGTATCATCAAACAACTACAACCCATTCTCAATGGGGACCCCATCCTGAAAGAAATCTTTCCTGAACCCCCTCTTCTGGCCCTCAAACAACCTCTCCAAGCTCATCATCAGAAGCAAGCTCCGCGCAGACGAGGACACCGACTCAAAGCGGCGCCAGACCCTGCCAGAACAAGAGATGCAAAACCTGCAGACATCTCTCCACTGCTACAATGATCAACACCCTCCACAAGACACCTTTCAAGATCCAGGGGTCCTACACATGCCTATCACAACATGTGGGGTACCTCATCCAATGCACTAAATGCCTCAATAGCAACTAGTTGGGTGAAACCAGACCATCACTACGGTCTCAGATGAACTCACAGGGGGAAATGATAAAACCCAGAAACACCCTGTCACTTCTGGGTGAACACTTTTCACAAAGCGATCACTCTCTATCTGACCTATCAGTCCCCATCCTCAAAGGAAACCTGCACAACACTTTGAAAAGATGAGCCTGGGAGCTTAAATTCATAATTTTGCTAGGCACAAAATCATGGACTGAACCGAGACACTGGATTTATGGCTCATTACAACAATCTGTAACCCGCTCACCCTGTTTTTCTGTCCATTGACTAAAGGATTGTTAACGAGCTGTTCCACCTTGAATGGTCCCTGAGGTGGAGAGCATGAGCTAACTGTTTACACTGTACTATCTGTTGGATCTTCTATTTCGCGGTGACTCTGAGTAGCTTTCCCAGACCTGAAGAAGAGCTCTGTGTAGCCCCACAGCTTGGCTCCCTCATCAACAGACATTGGTCCAATAAAAAAAAATATGACCTCATCCGCCTTGTCTCGCTAACGTACTTGCACTTGGGATGTTGGCAATTTGTGCTTGAACTTGTAAAGCTTGAACTTTTTGAATCTCAACTTCTACTGTGATTAAATTATTGTCTGCCCCGCCCCCCCATCATTCTGCACAACTGTGAACATGTTAATTGAGACACATTTTTAAAAATGCTTAAAAATAAACATCGGGATTGTCCGTTGAAATTATAAAAAAAATCATCCAAGTCTCATCATAAGACTGGATGAAGCCAGACACACCTGTTGGTTGGTTGTTATTTCGAAACCATTTTTTTCCTCAAATGTTTTGTTCCATTGGCTAATAAACCTATTTGTTCCCAGAAGGCTGTTTGGTCCCTGGATAGCATTGGTCACAGGCTCCCGAAGAGAAGAAATGCAGGGTCCAGGTGGCTCTGCACAGTAATCAGCAGCTTGCATAGGCGGGATGTTGTTCCCAGATCATCGATGTAAGAGAGGGGGAATTGCAAAATTACACCCAGAGATGGGTGGGGGGATGAGACCTGACCCGTGACGGTGTGAACTCAGAGAGAGTAGAAAGCGGACGGACGTATAAGCACATAACTGGGATGGACGGACACTTCCAACTGCTACAAGGTGAAGAGTGGGAGGGAGACAAAAAAAAAACCACTCCTGCGGGACCCTCCCCTGATATAATATCTGACCGGGGGATAGGAATAGCCATCCCCCCCAGCTGTTGGGATATTCCAGCAGGAGAGAATGGGCCCCAGCCCCAAAAGATGTCATGTGAACAGAGGAGAATCTCGACTTTCGTTTCTTGTTTAAATGAGGACGTTTCTTGCCCTCACTGGTGGTAGAGAAAGGTCAAATTTCTCACCTGATCATTTCCTTTCCGCTACACCCTTTTTGCGACACCCTCAAGCAACCAGAAGAGCTCCTTCCCAAGGAGAGGCTGAGAGCAGAGCTACACGGCAGGGTCACTGTGTGTCATCCCGCACTTTTTTCCCCATCCCCCCCCATCATCATCCACTCTCACACGCTGAACTCCACTGCCATTCCCACAACGCCCTGTACCCGTGTCCTCTGGCTTTTCGCAGGCCATGGATTCTAAGGCCAGAAGGGATCATTGGGATCATCTCGTCTGACCCCCAGAAAACTGCCCCAAAATAATTCCTAGAGAAGAGCTTTTAGCAAAACATCCAACCTTGCGCCCGCCCACTTCCTGGAACCCAATATGAGTGACAGACGCAAGGAGCTCCATCTATTTAGCTTAACAAAGAGAAGGGCAAAGGGGGGTGACTTGATTCCAGTCTATAAGTACCTACATGGGGAACAAATATTTGATCATGGGCACTTCAAGCTATCAGACAAATCGAACAAGGTCCAATGGCTGGAGATTGAACCTAGACAAATTCAGACTGGAAACCCGGGGCAAATTTTTAACATTGAGAGGAATTAACCACTGGAATGACTTTCCAAGGGTCGTGGTGGATTCTCCATTACTGGCAATTTTAAAATCAAGATGGGATGTTTTCCTAAAAGATCTGCTCTACTTCAAACAGGAGTTAATTCGCAGAAGCTTGTATGGCTTGTGTCTGACTAGATGATCACAACGATGCTAGGAACCACAGCTCTGCCCTGCTCCCTGTGGCACAGAGTCACACGGCCGCGCCGCCTTTCAGAATCGGCACTTTTAATCGGAATCACAGCGAGATACACGTCACGGGTCTGGTCCCCCCGGCCACCCCCGAGGAGGGGAGTCAAATCCACATCCTGCCCCACCCCCACCCCCGAAATAAACGAGAAAGCAGGAAAACAAAAAACAGGGCGAGAATTGGCATCAACCATGTGCAGTGGGTGGGAGGGGAATCCAGCGTCCAGGTGCAACTATAAAAATCTTCCCCTGTCCAAAGTGTGAAGGGGTGGGGCTGGAGAGACAGGTGAGGGAGCGAGTCTGGAGCCATGCGCAGCAATAAAAGTCTTCCCCCCACTCCAATGCCATCCTTTGATTTGGTTTCTTCAGAAGAAGGGAATGAAACAAGGGTGAGAAAACGAGTGTGCAAGGTGCTGGCAGTGTGGAGCTACCAATGGAGGTACGTGCGCCGGGAAGCGTCCGTTGCCTTCAAAACCTGTTTGGGATTGGGGCCGACCCATGCCCCGCCCCCCTGGAATAAAGAATCCATTAGGGTGCTCCCAGGGGCGGGACTGGAATAACCAGCAGGAGGCGACGTCCTGTCCGTAAGCACCAAGTCCTGCCCCCTTGCGGAGACGCTGGGAACCCAGGAGTCCAGGGCCGTGGGATCGGGTCCGTAGATATCCAAGCACAGAGTCACGGGAAGCAAAGCCGATGTCCATGCGGAGCCGGAGGGGGCCGCGGGCCAGCGAGAGGGGGGGAAATCTCTAGATGCGGAAACTCTCCTCCTTGCCGTCAATGTGTTTCAGACGGAGGTACACGTCGGTGCCGATGCCCTGGAGGGACTGGATGCGCAGCGAGCCCCCCAGGTACTCGGCGTAGGCCCGGGAGGTCGGCAGCCCGAAGCCGAACCTGCGGCAGAGACAGACAGAAGGGGGGGTAATCACATGGGAGTTCTAGACTGAGACTGTCAGCTCTTTGGGCTACCGTAATACACCTAAAATAACGTACATAACCCGGGACAACGGGGTCCTGAGCCATGACTGGAGCTCCTAAGTGCTACCGTAATACACCTAATAACGTACAGCGCTTAGCACAACGGG
>NW_020664774.1:86598-90866 GCF_002925995.2 Terrapene triunguis
AATCGGCTTTTCAATACGCGGATGTTGTCAAGATTTTGATTCGCGGACGGTGAATCTCCTCACGCTCTCGGCAATATTGGCGGGATGGGGAAAACCTGTTCCCGCCCAGCTGGGCGGATCCCGTCGGAGGACCCGTCCAGGATGCCCGGTTGGCAGAGGATGCTGAGAACGTTACTGCGTAGCTGGTGTGGCTGCAGCTCAAAGCGCCAGACTCACCCGTGCATCGGGCCCGACTGGCCGCTGTTGACCATATCCACCATGTTCCCGAAGAGGGTGTTCATGCGGGGGTCTTGGGCGCTGGACTCCGCCGTGGTGAAGTGATAATCCGTCACCTTCTCCAGGTGCTCATGGGGGATCCCGCCACCCCGGTCCGAAATCCTATCGGGGGGAACAGGGTCCACTCAGTACCGTGCAGCCGACAAACCACAGCTCACCCCACTTCCACCCATCTAGCTGGTCCCCACCCGGGGCAGGATCACCTATTCCCCCACGGAGACGCCCCATCCGATCCCCGGTCAACATTTCCCCTTGCTTAATTTCATCCCCTCCCTCAGCGACCCCGGAGGGACCCCCGCTGACGTCACCGGGGGCGAGATTCCAGCCTAAGCCGGCTGTTCTCACGGCCGGCACACAGTACCTGATGATCAGGTCGATGTCGTTGTTGGCAATGGTGATGACAATGTCGGGCACGTTGTACGGAGTGTCCAGGTGAGATTCCATGGTGGCTCTGGGGAAGGGGGAGAGTGAAAAATTTAGCCTAAAATCAGGCCCTGCCTATCCGCCCAGTGCTCCCTAGAAGGGAGAGGCCCCATGTCCATTCCCCGCCCCCCTGAGCCAGCCAGTCCCACGCCCTGGGGCTGGATCAGAGCCAGCGCCCCCTAGAGGGGAAAGGCCCCATGTCCATTCCCCGCCCCCCTGAGCCAGCCCCATTGCCATGCACTGGGTGGACGGGGGAGCTCACCTCATGGCGTTCTTGAGCAGCTCCGGCAGGATGTAGTCGAGGGGCATGGGGATGAAGGGGAAGCGAGCAGCCACGTGCCCATTGATCCGCACCCGCGGGGCATTCCCGTACTTGTGCTCACACAGACGCCTGCACCCGGGGAAGGGGGGAGGAACAGAGCATTAGCCAGGCTGGGTCGGTCACTCAACCTCCCCACCGCACTGGATCAATCCTGATTCCAACTCCCCCGATCTAATCCACCAGACCCCACTCCCCTCCCAGAGCTGGGGATAGAACCCAGGAGTCCTGGCTCCCAGCCCCCACTGCTCTAACCCACTAGCCCCAACTCTCCTCCCAGAGCTGGGGATAGAACCCAGGAGTCCTGGCTCCCAGTCCCCGCTGCTCTAACCACTGGACCCCACTCTTGTTTATACGGACAGATTTCCCCTTCCATTACATCCCCAGCTCACCAGCCATATCTCAGGGAGTTCCCTAGATACACGCAGCAGCCAATCATCTACCCTTAAAAAATCCATTCATAAATCCAGGATGATTTTTCCTTGTCAAGCACCAAACACATCTCAGCCGGTTAGTGGTTAACCAAGAACAGCAGGAGCTCTGCAAGCCACCAACTGAACCAGAGAGGGGAACCACCCCGTATGAATCCACCTGCAGATCCAGCGAAGCGATACTTTGAGGAAGAAGAAATTTCCTCCCCTCTCCCTCCACGCTACACTTAAATTAGAGCAGGATGAAATTTAAAGGGTGTAACTCCAGGCTGTGTCCACCAGGTGGCACCACAGAGCACCATGATTCCTTACCTAGCAAAATCCACCCATTTCTCAATGATTTTCTTTGGGGAGAGACGGGTGCAGATGATTCCCACGAAGTCCGGCTGCCAATCAGAGAGAGAGCACCAATCAAGCAGGGCTTTAACACGTGTCTCATGCCCTGCCCCCCTGAGCCAGCCAGACCCACGCCCTGGGACCAGAGAGGAGCCAGCGCCCCCTAGAGGGGAAAGGCCCCATGTCCATTCCCCGCCCCCCTGAGTCAGCCAGTCCCACGCCCTGGGACCGGAGCAGAGCCAGCGCCCCCTAGAGGGAGGGCTCCAGACCCAAGCGGGGCGGTTCCATGATATATTATGAATTTCCAGGGGACCAACTCTAATCCGTTGGGGGCAACCAGCTGTGTCACGTGTGTTGCCCTTTCTAGGGCGGCAAGGAGCCGAGGGGAATGGGAGAGCCGAGGCCAGGCCGTACCTTTTCCTCGTGCAGCGCCAGGTGATGGATCGCCAGCATCCGGATCCCCAGCCGGGAGGTGAGCGTCTTGTCTAGGAAATAGCGGATGACCTTCTCGTCCTGACACGGGAGGAGAACGGCAGCGAAGGGGTTAACAAGACAACAGCTTAGCAAAGAGGCAGTGAGGCCCAGTCGGGAGAGCACTCAGGGGACCTGGCCTGCTGGGTGATGTTGGGTAAGTCACGTCCCCGCTTCGAGCCTCAGTGTGCCCATCTATAAAATGGGGATAAAGATACCAGCCTCCTTTGTAAAGCGCCTTGAGATCTATGAATGGAGAACGCTAGTACAAGGAATTGGTACTGCACTGACATCGAAGCGACACACAGAACCAAAGCCAAGTACGTCCGTATGGCTTGGACGGAAAGGGTTACTTATGAGCAATAACCAGGAACCAGAGACAATACACGGATACAAATTTTAAAAAGCTTAAAAATAAACATTGATATTCTCCACGGAAACCGCAAACAAATAAAAATGGAATTCCGCCCCGCCGAGACATAGACAAGTGGCTTAAAATATTGAATGACAATTGAAAAAGAATCATAAATGCAATCAGTATAATGGGATTTAATGAGCTAATACAATTCAAGAGAAAATCAACAAGAATCAATAAAAGATGAGTAAAAGATGAATATTGATGAGAAATTAGCATAATAGTGGGGAAAATACAGAAATCATTATTATTAATCCAAAATCATAATACAAGCATAAGGGGAATTAATAATTGATAATAAAATATGTATTTGCCAGTAAGTAAAATATGAAATTACAAACACAGAACATGATCATTTAGACATAAGTAGGTGGAATATTGACAAAAATACTAAAATGATGATGAGTCATCAATAATAATAGACGTAAAAGGTACTAGCAAAAATGATCCTTCTAAATAATAATGACTAAGCAGTAACTAAGCAGTGACAGTGCGTGTTATAGTCATTCCAAGTGCTCAGGTAGTGCTTGTCATCAGCAAATCTCACTTTACAAAGGATGGTATCAGTCTCATTTATGGATGGGGAAAAGGACACACAAATAGGGGACGTGACTTAACCAAGCTCACCCATAGAGCACGTAGCAGAGCTGGGAATGGAACCCAGGAGTCCTGGCTCCCAGCCTCCCGACTCTAACCCACTAGACCCCACTCCCTTCCCAGAGCCGGGGAGAGAACCCAGGTGTCCTGGCTCCCAGCCCCCCTGCTTTAACCCTTCTCACAATCCCAGCCCCCCCGGTACCTGGATGTGCTTGCGACACTCCCGCAGCCCCTCAGCCAGCAGCGTCACCACGTCCTTGTGGTCATCCAGCAGCTGCCGAACCAGCTTGCAGTACCGGGATTCTGCCTCTTGGTCCTTGATCTGGGAGGGGGGCAGAACGGAAGGGACATGAACCGGTGTGGAAGTCAGCACCCCCCTGGAGGGGAAAGGCCCCATATCCATTTCCCCACCCCTGAGCCAGCCAGTCCTCCGCCCTGGGGCCAGATCGGAGCCGACGCCCCAGAGTGGGGAAAGGGCCATGCCCCAATTCCACCAAACAACCAGCCTATGGTAAATGTATTGTGACACCTTAACCATATAGACCCAAGTCCAGAACAGCAGAGATCCCGAGAGAGAGAGAGAGAGAGAGAGAGAGAGAGAGAGAGAGAGAGAGAGAGAGAAAGAAAGAAAGAAAGAAAGAAAAAGATGGATGGATGGATGGATGGATGGATGGATGGATGGATGGATGGAATCAATTCAGTTGAGATAGCTAGATGGTGCAGACAGAGATGGATGAAGGGATGGATCCAGTCAAGATAGATGGCTGGTGTGTACAGGGATGGATGGATAGATCCAGTTGAGATAGATGGATGACATGTACAGGGATGGATGGAGGGATTGACAGATGGATGGATCCAGTTGAGACAGCCTGATGGCGTGTACAGGGAGGGATGGTGTATACATGGATGGAAGGATGGATGGATGGATGGATGGTCAGATGGATGGATCCAGTTGAGATAGCCGGATGGCATATACAGGGAGGGATGGCGTGTACAGGGA
>NW_020664774.1:90876-91988 GCF_002925995.2 Terrapene triunguis
GCCGGATGGCATATACAGGGAGGGATGGCGTGTACAGGGAGGGATGGCGTAGTGTGGGGTTGGATGGATGGAGATGTGATAACCTACGTTATCCTGATCCTCCCTGCAGATATTCTACCCTTCGCTCGATTGGTCCAGGCCCAGGATCAGTCGGTGATGGGGGAAGCAAACGTATAACCTGTTCCCGTATTTTAACTAGTGCTTTGTGTGCTGGGGGCCAGCAGGTAACCGAATACTCACCGGGGGGAATTCGCTCAGCATCTGGAAGGCTCGGATGTACAGCTCATGCTGAAGGATGGAAAAACAAATAAGCGTAAAGCGAGGCAGGGAAACACTGACTGGCAGCAGGGTTCACAGGACTCCTGGGTTCTCTCCCCAGCTCTGGGACAGGAGTGGGGGCTAGTGGGTTAGATTAAGGGTGGCTGGGAGCCAGGACTCCTGGATTCTATCCCCAGCCCTGGGAGGGGAGGGGTGGCTGGGTGCCAGGACTCTTGGGTTCTCTCTCCAGCCCTGGGAGGGGAGTGGGGGCTAGTGGGTTAGTGCTGGGGGACGGTAGCCAGGTCTCTTGGGTTCTAACCCCACTCACACTACAACCGCCAGCTCCCCCATGTCCCTTTCCCCCTCACGGTGTCCCTCAGCTGTGCCCCTGCTCAGGTACGTACCACATGGAGGATGGTGGGGTTGCATCCAATGATGAAGGGGAGGCTGCGGAAGCCCTTGATGCGATGGGCGATGCGGACGGGCAGCTCGCGGTGAAGGTAATGGGCACTTTTCTACAGGAGGAAGAACTCAGAGTGTAATTGATCGGGATCAGGGGAGCAAGGGGGCTGGGAGCCAGGACTCCTGGGTTCTATCTCCAGCTCTGGGAGGGGAGTGGGATCTAGTGGTTAAAGCAGAAGGGGCTGGGAGCCAGGACTCCTGGTTTAATCAAGCTAAAGAGGTAAGGTGCTGATCTTATGTCTGTGCCTAATTCTGTTCTTCCTCCCTTAATCCCGACCCCTGTAATCAACCAGTCCGAATTCTCCTTCTCTTTCTGTCTTAAACTGTTTTGAAGAAAAACTGCACGGCTGTTCCGCAGCTGCCCCCACCCCAGAGGTGGCTGCATCTCAGCG
>NW_020664774.1:91998-106888 GCF_002925995.2 Terrapene triunguis
ACCCCAGAGGTGGCTGCATCTCAGCGCTGGGTGAGCCATTCCTGTGCAGAGACAGGGATGAAGGTTGCTACAATCCCATCAGTTCATTTAACGAGGCAGGACATAACATGCCGGGCGATCTGCCTGGAAACAGCCAGCGAACCCTCAGGCCTGGGCAGACCAGAGAACGGCGCTAAGCAACGAGGCATCAGGTGTGTCAGTTCTCAGCTGCACACACAGTGGGACAGAACCCAGGAGTCCTGGCTCCCCGCCCCCCCCTGCTCTAACCCACTAGACCCCACAGCTGGGGATAGAACCCAGGAGTCCTAAGAGATCCCAGCCCACAGGCTGAATGAGGCACTGGCTGGGTGTGTCCTGGCATCTGTCCTGCTAAGGAGACGCTGGCACCCATCTGTTGGCATCTTTAGGGCTGCTTCCATCCCTCCCTCACAGGACCCAACTTGCAGCCCGCAGCTCCTCCTCACCGATTCCAGCAGAACTAGAGTCGGAGTGGCCAGGACTCCTGGGCTCTATCCCTGGCTCTGAGAGGGGAGTGGGGTCTAATGGTTAGAGTACAGGGGCTCGGAGCCAGGACTCCTGGGTTCGATTATTAATTCCCTGCATGACTGTGTGATCCCTTTAAAGATTAAAGAGGCTAGGACTTTTCAGACTGGAAAAGAGGAGACTAAAGAAGGATATGATAGAGGTATGTAAAATCATGAGTGGTGTGGAGAAAGTGAATAAGGAAAAGTTATTTACTTGTTCCCATAATATAAGAACTAGGGGCCACCACATGAAATTACTGAGCAGCAGGTTTAAAACAAATAAAAGGAAGTTCTTCTTCACACAGCGCACAGTCAACCTGTGGAACTCCTTGCCTGAGGAGGTGGTGAAGGCTAGGACTATAACAGGGTTTAAAAGAGAACTGGATAAATTCATGGAGGTTAAGTCCATTAATGGCTTAATGGCTTTTAGCGAGGATGGGTAAGGGATGGTGTCCCTAGCCTCTGTTTGTCAGAGGGTGGTGATGGGTGGCAGGAGAGAGATCACTTGATCATTGCCTGTTAGGTTCACTCCCTCTGGGGCACCTGGCATTGGCCACTGTTGGCAGACAGGATACTGGGCTGGATGGACCTTTGGTCTGACCCAGTGTGGGCAGTCTTATGTTCTTCCCCCCGCTCTGTGCCTCAGTTTCCCCTGCATGTATAACACTCTTTTCCCATCCAGTACAGTGGGGTTCAGTTTGAGCTCTCAGGTGGGCCAGGTGGGGGCCTGCTGGGGGGCTATGCCGGTCCCCAACTTACCAGGAGGTGGCTGCCATCCTGCGACCGTCCCGAATACAGCATGGTGGTGGGCGTCAATCTCACAGACGGCTGGAAGAGAACGGAAAGGAGGCAGATTAATGTAGGGTCCAGAGCACCGTCTGAGGGCAGAGCAGGGAACAACAGGTGGATCGTGGCAATACAGCTGTGGGGCATAGCCGCTCCCAGATGGGACATGGGGGGTGGGTCTGTGGGGTGTCCACGGGAACAGAAGAGAGAGAGGGAGTGTCAGATGGGGAAAGAATGGGACAGGAACTCAGATAATGAACAAGAAAGAAACAAAAAAAAGCAATGAGAGGGAAAGTGGATGAGGAAGAAAGGAAAGAGAAAGAGGGAGAGAAAAGAGCAAATGAGAAAGAAAAGAAAGACAGGAATGCATGAGGAAGAAATAAAAGGAGCGGGAGTGGGGGAAAGAATGAATGAGACAGGGAAGAAAAAGGTGAGAAATGGGATTGAATGGGGAAGAAATGGCAGGAAGCAGAAAGGAGTGAATGGAGGAAAGAAAAAAGAGAAATGGAGAGAGAAGAATGAATGAGGAAGAAACAAAAAGGAGGGAAGATTGTGAAAGACGCAGAGCAGAGGGAGAGAAAAGAACTAGAGGAGAAAGAACAGGGGAGGTGGAGAAAGGAGCTTCATTCCATTCCTCTGGGGACCCCCACACGGGGCTGGACACCCCCGAGCCAGCACATTACACACACACACACACACACACACACACACACAGAACAGCCAAATGTCATGGGATTCAGGAAGGGGCAGTTCGGGGGAGGAGGAATTGGAAACCCCGACGCAGCAAACGCCACCAGGGTCTGACACACTGGGGGATCCCAGGCTAGATGGGCCCGTGGGTCTGATCCAGGCGGCAGGGGAGGGGCAGGATACCGGGCTAGACGGGCCCTTGGGGGAACCCCGGACTTGGTCGTGCCAAACACCCGAGCTGGCAGTCCCCGCGGCTTTCGCTGCCAGGAGGCACATGGGAGCCCAGACCTGCTGCTGGGACCAACGCCCCAGATTCCCTGGTGATGAGCCAGCACCCGCCTTGGGATGCAGAGCAGCTATAGCCGTCCTGACGCCTTCAATCTGCAAGGCCTGGGAGGGCCGTGGGGGTAATGGCTCCCGTCCCCCAGCCTGTTCCCTTGTGCGGCTGTTCCCCAGCTGCCCCGCCCCAGAGGTGGCTGCATCTCAGCACCAGGCGAGCCATCCTCATTCCTCAGAAACTGGGCCTCACAATTCAGCCCCGTCTTTTAACGGGCTGGGGCCCAGGATTTGGGCCTCCCCTGGCTGAAGTGTGGGCTCTTTAGAGGGGAAGAACAGGAGTTGCCATGGATACCTAGGCAACCGAGAGGGTTGCCACGGCAATACTGCTACCTACCCAGCAACGGGGAAGGGGCTTTCAAAGGAGACTCATTGGAAAAAGCAAACCGGAAATCAAAAGTAGCGAATGCAATGCAGGGGGTGGGGGGCTTCAGATCGGCATCTTCAAGGCCGGATCAAAGCCAGCGCCCCCTAGAGACCCCGTGCCCCATTCCCCACACCCCTGAGTCAGCCAGTCCCTGCCCTGGGGCCAGATTGGAGCTGGCGCCCCCTAGAGGAGAAAGGGCCCCTTAACTTCTGTCTCCAGTCTATTTCACTAAGGCCAGATTAATACCTCCTGGATTGGCAATGCATCCCTTCTTCTGTGGCACGTGTGTGCATGTTTTATTTGCCAGCGGCTGAAATTAATATTTAACTCCCCTCGAGTACAGGGGACGGGCGGTAATTCTTCAGCAAGTCGCCTGGTTTCTCTGAGTAAATATTTGGCTGCTTAACAGTGGCTCATGCTGCCAAGCTCCGTCCCGTATACCCGCCCCCTTTCCCCTTCCTATTTAACACACAGGGACCGACTTTCCCGGCTGCACAGCCATTGTAGCAGGGAATGAATCTGGGTGAGTAACTGCTGTCTCAGCTTGGGGATATGAGCCAAGAGAGGAACAGATGACTCACATACAAGAAACGGGTCGCCCAGCGCGGAGATGCAGCCACCTCTGGGGTGAGGCAGTTGGGGACCAGCCGCGCAGCGAGGCCATAGGGGGTCGGCTCAGCTGGCGCTGAAATGCGGCTGACTCTGGGTAGGGCACAGCAGCCGGCTAACACGTGCGGTGCGCAGGGCTTTGGGACAGGAAGTGAAAAGGAATCCTGTGTCCAACTGAAAGAGCAGAAGGGAATTTGGGAGGGTAGAGCGGAGTCACTGGAGCTGGAATTTGGGCAGGATCTCAGGATAATTGAGCCCCATCCGGCGCTCTGCAGCACAGCGCCCCCTAGCACCACACTGGGACATTGAAGCCAGCTGTGAAAGCCCTCTCCCACACTCCCTGCAGCACAGCACCCCCTAGTGCCACTCACTGGGTTTGCCTCAGTTTCCCTCCAAGCACTGAACGTCCCCTCTGGGAGGGGAAAAGGCTGACTGAGCCAACGCCCCTCACCTTCTCCGCTGCGACGTCAATGGCTGACTGGTTGTAGAAGGAGGTGACTGTCTTGGATCGCTCTCGGGCCAGCTCCACTTGGTGGTTATCCATGACAGAAGTGGATCGGTACCGGAGGGCGGGGGACAGGAGCCAGTGCATGGAGGGGGCCCGGTTCCCCGTTCCCCCCAGCTCCATCCTCAGCAGCGCTTTCCACAGCATCTTCCTGCCTTCACAGACACCTGGAGGTGAGAGACAGGAACACTCAGAACAAAGCTGGCACTGGGATGCGGCTGCCTCTGGGGTGGGATAATGGGCGAACAACCAGACATAACACCACATGGGGATGGCTCGCCCGGCGCTGAGATGCACCGCCTCTGGGGTGAGGCATCTGGGGGGGAATGGCCGCACTCAATGGGGCGGTCTGGGCTGCAAACGTGGGCCCAATCTTGGTTAGGAACTCTCAGCTGCTCTCATAATAGACGGTCTCCAGAAGTCACTTACCTCAGGTGAACTTGGTTATTTTGTGGTGGTTTCCTTCCTTGCCAACAGTGGGGAGCGCCGTTTCCATCTAAAAGAAAAAGACACGCAGTGGGGATTTCACATCCTCATGAAGAGATAATAATTCGCCCCCAGGACTCCTGGGTTCTACTCCCCCGCTCTGCCCCAGCTTCCTGGTGGCATCCTGGGCCAGTCGCCGCACCTGTCTGGGCCTCACTTTCCCCATCGACACAACTGGGAGATTGATCCTGCCTTTGCCTGTTTGAATGGCAAACGCTTCGAGGCAGCGACTGCCTCCCGCTGGGGTCTGCGCCGCGCCAGGCATGATGGGGCCCCCGATCTCAGGCAGGTGGAGGGTCTATGTGACGGGGACCTTGATCTCGGTAGGGGCGCGGGGGGTTCTGGGTAGCACCCAGCATGATGGGGGCCCCGAACTTGGTCAGGGTCATAACCTCTGTGTGTACTGAGAAATTCCGAAAAAGAGAATGTGTGGATTAAACAGGGTAAGTGACAGACAGAAGGGTGTTTACGGGATAGGCAGATAGATGAGACGGGTGGATGTAGATAGATAGATAGATAGATAGATAGATAGAGAAAGCGCGCTGTTTGGAGATGGACGGCTAGCTACAGACAGACGAGAGAACGGAGGCAGAGGGAGATAAATAAAGAGACTGACAGAGAGATCAGAAAGTGACCGAGACACCTGTTGAAAAGCTGGGGGGGAGGGAGGGGGGGGAACCTGGACAGATCACTGAGGGCCTGGCTAGAGAGAGAGCAGATTAAAGAGAAACCCGGGTGACGTGTTTTGTCCTTGGCTTGCCGGATCTGCTCCCTGTGGAGCCCAGCCAAAGAGCTGACAGGGAAGAGACCAGGTGGACAGAGTGGGAAGGGGAGGAGGGGGGCAGAAATGCAGAGAGAGATAGAGAGAAAGAGCGAATCAGTGACTGGACGGAAGAAGAAGGCCAAGCACCGACCTGCGCCCGAGTGGAAGGAAGCCCCTGGAGTCCAGTGCCCATGGAGCGGGTGTCTCTGCACGGCCGCTGACTGGGCAAGTCAAACATCCAGCGTGGGGTTACACGCGCCCTGCCACCAACAGGTGCACGGCCCATTGGTCCCATCCATCCCCGCCCCCATTAGCCAACACCTCCCGCCCCTGTGACACCGGCTGCCGCAGCCAACCAAGGAGCACCCTGCCTATCCGCCCAGAGAGGGGCCCACGGGACCATCCGTGGGTGGATTTGTGCACCAGCATCTGGACCGTGCTGCCGAGGGGGTGTGGAGGGAGTCAGAGAGCAGATGGATGAGTCAGACAATCCAAGGACCTAGGGATGGCCAGACATCCTAGGCATGGACAGACACCCTAAGGGCAGGCAGAGAGACATCCTACAGACAGGCAGACAGATGGACAGACATCCTAGGGATGGACAGACACCATAAGGGTAGGCAGACAGACATCTTAGAGACAAGCAGACAGAAGACCAGACATCCTGGAGATGGACAGACAGATACCCTATGGACAGACAGATGGACAGGCACCCTATGGACGGCCAGACAGCCAGCCAACCTAGGGACAGACAGACAGACATTAAGATGGATATGCGAGAGAAGGATGACAGACGGACTGACATTCCAGGGACCTAGGGATGGGCAGATGCATGGACAGAACCAGGATCCCCCAACGCTTCGCGCAGCGTCTTCGTTCCCAGTTCCCCCTCTCTCCAGCAGCCCCCCAACATCATCCCCAGCCGAGATACCCCCTCCCCCACACTCTAGATCAACTCAAGCTGCTGCTGTGATACACATCCAGTCCCCCCACCCAGTCAATCCCAGATCATGCCGGGGTGGGGGAGGTCATGGGGGAACCTTTCCTTCTGCGGCCCTGGTTCAAATCCCAGGAACGGCCAGAGGATGGGGCCCCTGCCAGGCAGACGTTTGGCAAGATGAATTTGGTGGGTCCGGGCGTCATCCGAAGGCCAGCAGAGAGGGGAAAGTGAGGAGAGCCTCATGGACACGGGGTTATTGGTGTGGGCACAGAAGCCAGGAGTCCTGCCTCTCAGCCCCAACCCCACTAGACCCCACTCCCCTCTCGGAGCCAGGGAGAGAACCCAGGAGCCCTGGCTCTCAGCCCCCCTAGACCCCATTCCCCTCTCAGAGCTGGGGAGAAAACGCAGGAGTCCTGGCTCCCCGCCCTCTGTAACAGACATGGGTGGTCAGATTTTACCTCAGGCCACTGGCATTTAGCCCTGGCGTGACCCACGCACAGACGAGAGGATCCAGAGAGATGCATACCAGGCCCCACCCCAATCGCTCTGTGCCACCTCGCCACCCACAGAAGAGCCATCTGCCACCAGACATCGAAGAGGAGAGAAAAAATGTCAGGACTCCTGGGTTCTATCCCCAGCTCTGGGAGGGGAGTGGGGTCTAGTGGGTTAGAGTGGGGGCGCTGGGAGCCAGGACTCCTGGGTTCTGTCCCCAGCTTTGGGAGGGGAGTGGGGTCTAGTGGGTTAGAGCAGGGGGGGCTGGGAGCTAGGACTCCTGGGTTCTGTCCCCAGCTCTGGGAGGGGAGTGGGGTCTAGTGGGTTAGAGCAGGGGGGGGCTGGGAGCCAGGACTCCTGGGTTCTCTCCCCGGCTCTGGGAGGGGAGTGGGGTCTAGTGGGTTAGAGCAGGGCGGGCTGGGAGCCAGGACTCCTGGGTCCTGAGGCTATCCACCCACCTTGTCCTGGGGTTGGAACAGCTGTTACCGCGGCCCTCTGGGAAGGCAGCGATCACACTAACAGCAGAACAAGGCTCCGTTTGTCAGGCTGGCGCGGTCGGATTGCGAGCACTCTGCAAATGTGCATAGCAGCCTTGCCTGCCCCTCCCCCCCGCCCTGTCCTCAATTCACCCCCAGTAGCTATAACCCGTGGGGATGGTCTCTAGGACATGGAAGGGAGGGGCTGTGTTCCCACAATGCAGCCTGTTCAGGGAAAATGATTTCAGCCTCCCCCTGCCCCCCAATATACAGTCCCACGTTGATGGAAGGGGGCACTGTGTCTTGCGACCCCACAGGTCTCTTTAGCCTGCTGCACTGGGACGGGGCAATATGCGAAGAGTGATCAGGGCCATATACTGGGTATAATGCCTGCTCTGAGGCTGTTATGGGGCAGACAGGCTTCCCCAAGCCCCAGGTGAGCTCAGAGGGGATACCAGCCCTGGACAGACTGTCCAAGGCATGTGGTGCTGGGCCAACGAGCCACGGTCCATCTAGGTACCATGCTGCATACTGTATAAGGCCCAGCTGACATCTAAATTACCCCCTTGTGTTCACAAGCTGCCGAAACCTCTCCATCGCCAAGATCCAACCCAGCCAGATCGCAGGGCTGTGGGGTCTAGTGGTTAGAGCAGGGAGGCTGGGAGCCAGGACTCCTGGGTTCTCTCCCCAGCTCTGGGAGGGGAGGGAGTAAAAAACATTTATCTGTGGTCCAGGGTTGTGCATTTCAGGTCTTGCCCAGGGTGCCCGTATCAGGGGCAGGTACGTGCCAGGCCCCCAGGACAGTCCATCGCCCTCTAGCCCGGGCTCTTTGCACTCCAGAAGGCAGCGCGGGGGGCGGCGGAGCCGGGACAGGACAGCAGGAGTCCAGCCCTGGCAACGGGGACGTACAGCACCGGCGCCTGCCCCCACCACGGCCAAGTCACCGGCATCAAAGCATTGCAGGAGCATCCCTGGCACCCAGCTCCACCCCTGCAGACCCCGCTCTGGGGATGGAACCCAGGCGTCCAGGTCCCAACCCTGCCCCCACCACCCCTCTAACCACTAGACCCTGCTCCCCTCTCAGAGCTGGGGATGGAACCCAGGAGTCCTGATCACCCAGCCCCGCCCTGCTCTGACCACTAAACCCCACTCCTCCCCCTCCCCGGACCGGGCGTGGAACCCAGGTGTCCGAGGCCGGACTCGAACCTGGGGATCAGAAACCCTAGGGCCCGTTTCCCACCCCCTTGCACCACATGGGGAAAGCAGGGAATGGTACAGCCCCACCCCCTCCCGCCGCCACAGTGGTACGTTCTAAAGGGGGCCCTTACCGCCAGGTGCGGGGCCTGCAGGGTTCCACTCTGGGGGACCGGAGCGAGCCAGCTGCCGGCGCTGCTGGAAGGGCGGGGGGGCACCGCAGCCACGGCGCAGCACGGGAGCAGGGTTTCTTGGGAAACGTAGTCCCGCTCGGCCGCCTTCCCTAGGCAAGTCAACAGGAAAGAGCCTTCTGGAGAACTACAAATCCCAGAAGGCTATGCGGTGAGCACGGGCTTCATGGTCGGCTGGCGGCGCAAAGCCTCATGGGGAACGTAGTCCCATAGGGCAGCTCCATGCAAGTCAATGGGAAAAGCCTGCTGGCCTGCCTGCAGTTCCCAGCATGCTCTGCAAAGGGAACAGGTGCCTCCCCCTGCACAAAAAACAGCACAATGCCTCATGGGAGGTGTAGTGTTGGAGTGAAGGAAACTTCTGTGCAGAAGTCACTAGGAGCCAGGACTCCTGGGTTCTAGCCAGGGCTCTGGGAGGAAGTGGATTTGATCTGGGAGCCAGGACTCCTGGGTTCTTTTGTTCATTATTTCTACTACAGAAAAATCTAGAGGCCCCAGGCTCAGAGCAGGTTATGTGCAAGGTGCTGTACCAACACTTTAAAAGGCCATCCCTGTGCCAAAGAGGAGAGGGGACATTTATCTGTTGATGGGGGGTGGGGAGGGGGCACAATTTAAAAGTTCTGGTGGTTTGCAGCAGGCTTCAGGACAGGTACGCAAGAGACAAAGGAGTTTTGATTTCTAGAACTGCTTTTGATGTCATGTTTTACAATACTATGTAATAGCAGATGGAGACTGTTCCAAAAGAAAGGTACCTGGGAAGAAAACTGTGGTTATATGATTCATATGTGCATTAAAAATCTTAACAAGAAAGTTGTCTTAATAGATGGTTAAGAGCTAAGGCCAGTTTTGAAACAAGTTGCCCTGGACCCTTGAAATTCTTTAAAAAAAAAAAACTCAAATTATTATGCATTCTGTCATTTGCTTCTTTGATGTGCTACCTGAAAATAAAGTGCCAGAATCAATCCTGTGAATGAATATAATCCCAACACAACCACATTTACTTTATTATTACAACCAAACCATGTGAGGTTTTGATCGAAAAAACATCTCTCTTTATTTTAGTGAAAATATTGTTTGGAGCAAAGTAACAGTGTGTGCAGAATTGCATTTCTTTCCCCACCAAAAGACAAACAAACATGTTTTGTGTAGAGGTCGGCATAGATACCCCTTGGGTTTTAATTACCCAAATCTCTTGGGTATAAATTATTAGATAAACGACTTTGGATAAAATATAGCACCAATTCTGTTAAAACAACAAGGAGTCCGGTGGCACCTTAAAGACTAACAGATTTATTTGGGCATAGGCTTTCATGGGTAAAAAACCCATTGTTACCACACATTGCTGGCAAGCGTAATTTAGACACAGTTGAAACAGTTTTAATATTAATATTGGAGCTTATTTGAGGTTTTTACTCACGAAAGCTTATGCCCAAATAAATCTGTTAGTCTTTAAGGTGCCACCAGACTCCTTGTTGTTTTTGTAGATACAGACTAACACGGCTACCTCCTGATACAGGGCAATTTAGCCTTCTTAGTGTAGAAAAAGTCCAAACTTCATTGTCTTTTCACCATAGAACAAAGCTAATAACAGGTACACTATTAAATTAACTTAGTTTAAACGTAGACTGTCCTTGAACCGCTTTTCAGAAAAATAAGTAAAAAGCCAAATAAAATTCCAAGGCCTAATGAACATATTTGCGAATGCCATGCTGACTGAAAAAGTGAAAATCATGGGAGAACAATTAAGGTGAAGCGTCAAAGACACCCGTTGGTTATGTTATTAAGGCTTGAAAGTTTGGAAATAAACTACTGCACACACACATATTTTGAACCCGCTCCCTGCAAAAAATATAAATCCTGGCAGAAATATGGGGGGGCACATGACCCCACGCCCCACACGTCGCCTCAGCCAAAGAGCTTAACAGACAGCTGCACCCACCTCTTCCACTGACCTGCAGTGTGACTTTGGGCACATCCCTACCCCACTCTGTATCTCAGTTTCCCCATGTGTCAAACAACTATAATGGTATCTCACCGGTGGCAATGAAGATTAACTAACTTGAATTTGCAAACTGCTTTGAGATGGTAAGTGGAAAGACTCAAGTGAAGGGGAGATTAGACCTTCAGAGTCCCTCCTACTGACACATGCAATTTAGAATTACTGTAAGCAACAGAAGATTTAAGGTCACGCGGGCCCAATTGCCCAGTCAGTGAAATTAACACGCAGGGAAATCTGAACCCTATGCATCTCTGCAGCAAGCAGAGCTGACCTGTGGAACTCACCGCTGCAGAAAAGCAGAGATCAGAGACTGCATTTAGGTGAAACGCACACTGAACATGGATGCTACGATCGGTCTGCAGTGAAAGAAGCCTGCTGGGAGCTCCTGGCTCACCTCAGCAAGGCATCATAGAGAGGTTGCATCTTCCCATGAACCATCCATTGTCGAGCAGAGATGGAAGCAGGACACCAGATTTACTTAGTCCATGGATCTGAGCTGGGGCACCAGGGAGAGGGAAGGACACCAGACTAGATCCAACCCTTGTCCTATCACCATATCCTAAAGCTCTGAACCTTTTGAGCCTGACACCACTATCTACGCATTGCGTGGCTCCCAAGTTTCTAAAGGGTTAAATAACAAGACACCAAACACACCCAGCTGCCGGTTGCTGAGGGCGACTTTATTTCAGCTACAAAAAATGTGCTTTTGTACACAATCAGCGGCCAGCGGACAGCTCCAGCTGGTCTCTTCATTGGCATATTGATTTGGTCCACAGTGCCCCCTGCTGGTCAGTTAACTAAAGTACCGCTGTCATTGCAGCAGGGGCTGTACAAGCCAGGGATATGTAGGGCTAGACTGTGTTCTTGTTGACTCCATTCACACTGAGTTTATCAAGATCAGAATCCAGCCCTGCCTCCATTGATGGCAGTAGGGTCATACGTCTCTCACTCTCCCTCGCACACACACAACTGGTCCCTGCTGGAAAGAATCGAAGTAGGGTGAGAGCAGCTCTGCCCCCTTCTGGTGGTGATGAAACCTGATCTCCCGTGTGTGTCTCATACAGTCCCTTGCTGTGTGTCACGTAACCATTTTAACCCACCTTATACCAGCATTTTGATTAAGCCAGAAATGGCCTCAGTTTGTGTTGAAAGGGTGATGGACCCAGGGTCTGATCTGGTTTGGCAGGGAGGGGGCAGGGTACCGGGCTAGATGGGCCCCTGGCTGCTATACAAACAGGGTTTATTATCGCAACTGACGTTCCAGGAGGGGGCTGGGCCGGGGTCCCCCAGCCACACTCACTGCCCCTTGGGCTTGGCGCGGCGCTGCCCGCTCCCGCTCAGGCAGACCAGACGCTTGTAGTTGAGGAGGAGGAGGGCGCCGTTGAGCAGGTAGGTGGTGACGCACACCAGGCAGAAGTCGTGGAGCACGAAGAAGAGGATGTAGGCCAGGTAGAGCGAGCCGGCGATGGAGACCACGGAGGTGCCCACCAGGGTGACGGCTGCCAGGGTGCTGGGAGAGAAGCCTGGAGACGGTTAGAGACAGGGCTCGTTAGACTATCGGGTACCAGCCTGCCCCTGTGGGACGGGGTAGATGCCCCCCAAAAACTTACCCAGCAGCGTCTGTAGGATGTAGAAGACGATGCCAAATAAGCTGTTGGGCTGATTGAAGACGCTGTGTTTCCCCAAGAGATCTTCCACCAAGCCAAAGCCACGGCCCCACCTGCAGAGAGAAATGGGGACGTAGAACTAGGGGCTGCAAGGAGGCTTGCTGTGTACAGACAGCGGCTCTTGTCTTCCACAATGTGGACTCTGCTCTAACCACTAGACCCCACTCTTCCCAAAGCCGGGGAGAGAACCCATGAGAACTGACTCCCAGGACCCCCCCGCTCTAACTACTAGACCCCACTCCCCTCCCAAGGCCGGAGATTGAACCCAGGAGTCCTGACTCCCAGGCCCCTAACGTCTGCTCCAGCTGGGGGGGGGGGGGCGGGGAGCTCTGATTCCTGCGGCCCCTAGCGCAGGGAGCTCTGTCCCCTTCCTGTTTGCTGCCTCCCTCCTTGCAATTTTGATGCCAGTAACAAATTCTGATGATAGTTCAATTCACACCCGCTGGCACTGAAGGACCCCACTGAGCTGAGGCTGGGGTGGGCTGGCTCAGCTGAGTGTAACAGCCCCTGGGACCCTAATAGGGACCAAAACCAGGTTACATTGCAGTTCCCGTGGGCCTGGCAATTGCCAGCCGCTACGTAGGGATGAGCCCCTACATACGTGGCAGAAATCGAACACCCTGGCAATGACTGACAACGGCCTCCACCCATCACAGCGCGACTGGTGGCCTAGGAAACGTTTTCATTGATAAAAGCTCCCCTCTTCCCCACCCCCCCTCACAGGAGGGAAGCCAGCTGTTTATCCCGCAGCCAGATGTTTCAGGGTGTTTTCCACTGCGAGGGGAGGGGGGAGCACAGGCAGAATGAACGTGTGCGCGTCTGAGGTGCACGCAATCAGGCCCGTACACAGCCAAACACGAGTCCTGACAGTATCAGAACTGGTGTTTCACCCGCGCCCTAGATTCCCGCGTGTGTGTTTTTCACCGAGATTGGGGCCCCCCATCATACTGGGCAAATGTCCCCCGCCCTCCCCGAGTGAAATCAGTGCCCCCCGCGTGCCCGGTACTGCATAGACCCGACTTGCCCTTCCCTGACTGAGACTGGGACCCCCGTCATGCCAGACACTGCATGAACCCCCCCAGTCAAAACCAGATCCCCCACTGCTCCAGGTGCTGCACAGACCCCCCCCTCCGCGACCAAGATTAGGGCCCACCATTGTTCCAGATGCTGGGCAGACACAGAGTGAGAGAGGGTCCCTGCCCCGCAGAGCTGACAGTCTAAACAGACAAAGGATAGTTCTCCCCACCTTACAGATGGGGAAACTGAGGCCCAGATGCAGCATCTGAGGCGGAGCTGGGAACAAAACCAGATCTCCTGGGTCCCAATCTAGTGCCTCACTACATGGCCCAGTCCCCACTGGTTCTGTTGACAGGCCAGGGTCATTCCCCTTCCACCTCTCTCTGCCAGTGATAAAGCGTCCGTCACCTCTGCCCCGTCCCTGCGTTCGATCTGGCTGTTTGCAGAAGACTGAGTAAACTTAATTATGGTTCTTTCCCTCCGCCCCTCGGAACATTTTCCCCCTCTACTAAAAAGGACAGCAATTCACTCCAGACCCTTCAAAAACATTTTTAAAAGAAGTTTCAAGGGCCTCCAAATGAAATGAAAAGTAGTTTCAAGTGCTTCGCTGTCCTCCAACTGAAAAGTAGTTGCAAGTGTGTCCCCCCAACTCCTTTGCCAAATGTTTGCTGTTTTATAACCACATTTCCCTATATTTTTTAAAAACTCCCCAGTCTCGGTATCTTTACAGTCGCTCCTAGAAGCGCCAAAGAAGGATCAACAGCCCACAGCGCCAGGCGCTGTACAAACCAGGGCCAAGATGACAAACCTTGTCTCTGAGAGCTGAGCAAGAGCTCTGAGCTCCTGCGAAACCACGTTGTAGCCACTTGGCTGGTGGGTCCGGCTCACTGAGGGGCGCCAGATTTGGGAAGAGGAATTCCCCCAGCTCAGACTGGCAGGGACCCTGGGGCAGACTTCACCTCCCTCTGCAGCGTGGATCACCTGGGCACACCTCAGCTAATCCGTTCCCTGGCACCGCGAGGGCCTCAGGCATTGGGGCCCCCTCAGTTTTGCCTGTTCTCTGCCTGATCCCACTCAACACAGAAGGAACTGGGTGAAACTGACCGGCCTGTGCTCTCCAGGTCAGACCAGATGATCTCAGGGTCTCTCTGGATCTACCAAACAAACTGGGGGAGCTGGCAACACAGAGCACAAAGGGGACAGGCTGGAAACAGAGATGCCAGGTCATCAGCAGGGCTGAGGCAGCAGGAAAGGACTAAGCAGAGAGTGCACAACGACAGGGCTCTCCCATGGAGTGGGAAAGCACATAGGGCCTAGGAGGCTGGGGTATGCCCCATGGGATAGGCACACAGGGCTGCAGCATGGCATAGTGGTGTGGGCACAGCACAGGAGGCAGCAGGGTGGAACACAGCGCATGGGATTGGGGGAGCAGAGCTATTGCACGGGGGGCTGGGGCAGTTGGGGGACTAGTGCACAGGGAGGGCAGGAGCACGGATGTCACTGCACAGGGAGGCTGAGGAAAGGGGGCTATAGCACAGGGGTGTTGCAGTAAGGAGCAGGGGAGGTTCATGCAATGGGGCTGGGGCTGCAATGGGAAGCACGGGTCATGCAATGGGGCTGGGCTGTTGCAGTGGGGAGCAGGGGTTGCAGTGGGGCAAGGGGGAGTCATGCAATGGGGCCAAGTGTTGCAATGGGGGGAGGGGAGTCATGCAATGGGGCGGGGGTGTTGCAGAGGGAGCTGGGGGTGCAGTGGGGTGAGGGGGAAACATGCAATGGGGCCGGGGATTGCAGTGGAGGGAGGGGAGTCATGCAATGGGGCCGGGGATTGCAGTGGAGGGAGGGGAGTCATGC
>NW_020664774.1:181888-193076 GCF_002925995.2 Terrapene triunguis
GAGTGGATGTGCAACAGCCCTTGTTAACCTGCGCTGAGATTCCCCAAGCAGTTGAACCCAAAACACCCTGTTTTAGGTAAAATATAAAAGAGATTTATTAACCACAGAAAGACAGAGTTTAAATGATTAGTAACAGGCATCATGAGCACTGACTCCAGGGTTCCATTGCTGGAGAACCCATGGAAAAAAATTGCAAAGGATCAGCTGTTCGGCAGCGGGCAGGAGGCACTGGTGGGAGGCAGCAGATCAGGGGTGGGAAGAGGCGGAGCAAGGGCGGGGCGTGCTCAGGGGAGGGGACGGAGCAGGGGCAGGGGCAAGAAGAAGCAGAATGAGGGTGGGGCCTTGGGAGACGGGGCGGAGTGGGGGCGGAACGGGGACGGAGCACCCGCCTGGAAAGAAGAACATTGGCACCTGTGCCAGGCATAATGACTGAAGTTGGTTACATAAGAAACAGAAATAAATTCGTGGTCTAAATTCTACAGACTAAGCAAGATTTGAATCAAGCAGTTTCTCATCCCACTGGATGTTACAAGCACCTTACACTTCCTCAATACCCAGGCTGGATTCCCTTCCCAGCCTGGGACCAATCTCCCTAGTTCCAAGTCTTTGTCTTCCAGCCCATCGTCCAGGTGTTGAGATGGGGGGAGGGGCAGAGGCCAAGTAATGATGTCACTGTCCCTTTTTTATACTTTCTTCCAGTTGCTAGAAAGATCCTTGCTGTGACCTGGGGGTCAGGCAGTCCCATTGGTCCGTTACTTCCCATTGCATATGTGCCCTCTCCCAGGGGCCTCTGGGAGAGTGGATTCTTCTTGATGGGCCATTAACATCTGTCACACCCATGATAGCTGCTCCTTTGTCCTTACTGAAAGGTCAGTTGTGGGCGTCTCCCAACCTCACAACATATTTCAGTAACGTACACGTAGCAAAACTTCTTAACTTCCCATACAATGAGAGCACATACAATCCAACAGGATGTTAATATTCAACAGATCAAGACTTTTTAAATGATACCTCAGAAGGCACACTTTAGACAAAGCATAGCATCATCATATCACAGTGGTGAACACAGGGCTTCCAGGGGGCTGCTTTGAGGCACAGAGTGTCACAGTGGGGCAGAGAGGTAACAGCTGCAGCATCGCACTGCAGTTTTCTCAGTGGGGACATTGGTCTCACCAGAGCTTGTTCTGAACCTGACTTCAGTAGAAGGCTCCTGAGCATCTGTTTCTTTGGGCTTTTACTGCCATTAGGCAGGACACCCTCCACCCTAGTTCACCGGTAGCTTAACTGGCCTCCCCCTATTTCTTCTCCTTTTAGGGTAATCAGATCAGCTATGTCTGCCTGCATCTGCAGAGAGCCTGAAACCGCAGCTTGGGGAGGTGTGAACTGCCCCAAATGTAATTGACACCGCTGCGCTGCTTGAGCTGCAGAGAGCCTGAGCTGATTGCTGGGAGAGTTGTGAACTGCCTTAAGTGTAACTGACACAACGGCAGCACCTCAGTCTGCAGAGAGCCTGAGCCCATCGCTCGGAGAGGTGTGATCGGCCTGTAACACTTTGGGTTTACCCAAGGTGTCCTGGGTGAACCACTATCACCTGCTCACAGTGTGAGAGAGCCGTGCCTGTGACCAGTGGGTGGAAATTTGCCCTTAACTGCTGGATACTGGCAGCATTGGCCCTCTGCTCTGGGCTCCCCGAGCTCTGCATTTTCCCCTGCCAGTGAACAGTTTACACCCCCTCTCTGCCCCGTCTCTCGTTATCGAGATAGCTGCAAAGTGCACCGATCCGCTGCCTCCTGCAGCATCCCCCAATCTATGGGCATCACCTCAGTTCCACACTCTCCCTCGCACCCGGCACTTAGACGTGGCTACAGTAAAACCAAAGGGAGGTTTGTTTCACCGGCAGACAGATTCAAAAGAGAGGCCAGCAGAAGCGTTGGGAACACCAGGTTACCGACAAACATAAACTGCAACCCTGAGCCTGCCCTTATTACCCAGCTCTTTTCCTGTCTAATAAGGGATCCCGCCCTCAGTGGCCAGTCCGTGCAGCACCTGGCCAGTCCAGAGGGCTGGTACCCACCTCTCATGAGACCCTCCCACAGACAGGGCATTGCCTCCATGATGGATCCAATTTTGGGCCCCTTTTCCCTCTCTTAAACAGCCCCCAGCTTTGTCTCATTCCACAATCAGAGCCTTTCAGCTCAGCTCCGAGGGGCCCCGTTCAGAGTCTTTCCGTGGGTGCTTTTGTCCATGCGCAGGCCTGCGGCTGGTCCAACCTGTAAACACGGGGCTGGGCCGGGCAGGAAGGCGTCGATTGTTCTCACTTTTGACTGAGTCACCTCTGAAACCTGCCCCAGATGAGGAGCTAGGTTGCTCTGACGTAAGGTGACTGTTTGCATCTGAGGAATGCTTCCCCCCCCCATTTTCTTCTTTCCTGCAGCATTTTTGGCCTCAAACCCAGCCCAGAGTTATGATGTTTGGACACAGATCCCCACATCTGCTTATTGGGTGTGTTTTTTCGTGGATTTGGGGAGCCAGTCAGAGTTTGGGGCAGGTGTCTTGGCAACCACCTGGCTCAGACAGCTTTGGAACACAATAGTCTACATGTTACTTACCTCTTGTGACAAACCCCTCACCATAACCCAGGGGTTCTCAAACTGGGGGTCGGGACCCCAAACCTGACTTTGCCTCCAGCATTTATAATGGTGTTAAATATATAAAAAAGTGTGTTTAAAGTATAAGGGGGGTCGCACTCAGAGGGTTGCTGTGTGAAAGGGGTCACCAGTACAAAAGTCTGAGAACCCCTGCAATAAGCCTTCTTAGCTTCCGGCAGAGCCCACTGTGACAAAGTGGGGACTTTTTATGAAACGTGTGTGTGCCTCAGTTTCCCTGTATGCTTTTGAATTGCTACAAGTAGGGAAAACAGGCTCCAGTTTGCTCTCAGGGCAAACCAAGAGACACAGGGGTGGGTTTGTTGCTGTGCTGTCTGGGAGGAATGAATAGGGTCATTAAGAAACTGGTTGAAACTGACCCAGATCAAAAAGAGTTCCAGCGAGACAATGCGAGCTCCAAGGACTCGTGGACTAATGCTCAACTGTGGGACATTCTGGCCGGGATGGTGGTGAACCCAGCACGGCCCTGCCTGGAGAACAAAGGAGTCCCTAGGGTGACCAGATGTCCTGATTTTATTGGGACAGTCCCGATTTTGGGGTCTTTTTCTTATATAGGCTCCTATTACCCCCCACCCCCTGTCCCGATTTTTCACATTTGCTGTCTGGTCACCATACAAAGGACTGAGGCCGGGTTTACACTCAAAAGTTAAGTCAGCCGAGCTATGGCACTCAGAGCTGAGAAAAATCCACAACCCAGGGTGACGTAGTTAAGCTGATCTTGCTCCCAGTGTAGACAGAGCTAGGTTGATGGAAGAATTCTTCCAAAGCTGGTGAACCAGCACTGGTCGTATGGATCTGTGACACCCATACATGACCCCTGATGAGCCATCTCCATGCAGTGTTATGTGCGGCTGTTACTGAACTGCTGCACCCCAGAGGCAGCTGCATCTCAGTGCTGGGCACATACAGAACTCTGGGCTGTAAGACATGAAGGGCATTCAGGACACGATGTGGATGGGTGTAGGGGGGTGCATACCTGGGCACTGCCATCTATTGCATGGAATGAGAATGGAGAGGGCGGCTCAGAGCACAGGATCCAGGGCTGGGTTATTTATCGACTGAGGTCAATGGGGTCAGGGCTGGATTCTGATCTCAATGATTGTGCTGTGAATCAATCAGTCTCTGTGTCATATTGAAACCTAGCTATATGCTGTAAGTTCTTTCTATCTGATCCCATAAACCCCTCTATCTAGCTATCCCCTTGTATACACAGGTTCCCGGTGCTCAGGGCTGGGACAGGGGAGTGGCGTGATTGTTATACCAAGAAAATAAAAAACAGCAGGCTCTTATTAAAGGGGATAAGGCTATACACCGTGTTTATTAGATCTGTCCATACCACTTGCTACACAGGAAAAGAAAACAAGTCAGATAAAAAATGCAAAGGGGAGGAGTCAGCAAATCTTATTGCTGTGTTCCGGAAAACAGTTATGACTGCAGTTGTTTTTACCAGTTTGTCTTATCACTTGTCTTATCACTTTCCGAACAGACTCCTTGTCCGGATGTGCTGGTACAATTAGCATCCACCTTGTAAATTTAGCAAACGTATTGCAATTAGCACTGCCTTGGCAGGCTGGCTGAGAGGCATCTTTTCTTTAATCCAACATGATGTTTCCTCCCCATTATGCATCCCCTGCAGCAGGGGCTCCTGATCCGAACTCCCTGCACTGCCCTCCCGTTCATCCTACTGCCCTGGGGCGTTGGTGCCTTTCCCATTCGGAGCAACCCTCTGTGCTAAGCAGGCCCTCACCTGCCTGCCCACAGCCCCCCCAATCAAGCCAAGGCCCCCTGTAGGGATCAGGCCCTTTTCCTGTAGCCATATTGTCAGGCCTAAAAGCCCACGGCCTTAGTCTGCAGCCGGATTGAAAGAGCGGCCGCCATTAGCTGAGGATCAGGAAGTCACATCCTCACATTCTATCTAAATGACATTAAAATAGTGGAAGCTCAAGCTGTTAAGAAGGAGACCCCGTCCTAATGGCCCCCACTATCACCAGATAAAGAAACAGATCTCAAGATGGTTAAAGAAAACTTGGCTTGAGAGAAATCCTGTCTGACAAGAAATCACTTCTCACTAGCGGGGTTTGTGAAATCCTCATTTCTTGATTGTTTTGTCTTTATGGTCCCCTCTGTCCTATTGTTTGTCTGCATGATCTCTGGTTCTTTGATGATTTCTGTCCACTGTATAATTAATTTTGTTAGGTGTAAATCAATTAAGGTGGTGGGATGCAATTGGTGAGAGAATTACATTTTGCTATGTTAGGATTGGTTAGTAAAATTTCAGTATAATGATTGGTTAAATTATAGCTAAGCAGGACTCAAGTTTCACTATATAAACTGGGGTCCAAAGGGCAGGGCCGGCTCCAGCTTTTTTGCCGCCCCAAGCGGCGAAGAAAAAACAAAACCCCAAAACAAACAAAAAAACCGATTCAGCTGCCGCCGAAGAGTGAAGCGGAGCGATTGAGCTGCCGCCGAAGTGCCGCCGACGAGGAAGAGAGGGATTGAAGGACCCGCCGCCGAATTGCCGCCGAAGACCCGGATGTGCCGCCCCAATAACGGACGGAGTGCCGCCCCTTTCTATTGGCCGCCCCAAACACCTGCTTCCTTCGCTGGTGCCTGGAGCCGGCCCTGCCAAAGGGAAGTTCTTTGGGAACCAACTCCAGGACACAGCCCCAAGACCAGAGCGGCCAGACCTCAACTCTCTGCCAATGACACCGTGCAGAAACTGGAGTCCCCCCAGATGGACCTCATCCTGAGTGGCCCTCAAGAAAAGTTCATCTGTCTTATTGGGAGTGGTGAGACTTGTATGCTTAGAATGTGCAGTCTGTTCTTGGTGATTGTTCACTGGGAAAAGACCCCGAAAACCCACAGAGTGTAAAGGCTAAGCCGGGCCCTCAGACCGGGTAAGGGTGGGTGCCTGTAGAGTATGTGAGGGACAGAGAATTTTGTGTGGATAACATCCCTACCCTGATTCCGATGGCCACCGCTTCCTGCACCACAACCACAGCGGCAGCCAGGCGCAAACTCTTCTTGAAGTGCTGCCCGTAGGCCAGCAGGAACTGGCCAGACTGCCTGCCCAGCTCCTGCTCCAGTGCCTCCAGGGCCGCCTGTTTCTGGGGGTCCTGGCCCCGCAGCTCCCCCCGGCAGCGCTCCAGCAGCTCCTGGTGTTTCCCCTCCAGGCGTCGCTGAATCTGTGTGGGCTTCACCCTCAGGCAGCTGCACATGCTCTGGTGGCCACGGTCCTGTCGGGAACGGGGAGAGATCGGCCGTTAGGGACGGGCACTAGCGTATCCCAGCCACAGGGGGTGCTGCTGCCTCCCACACCCGCAGCCCCTGCTATCCCAGCCCTGCTCCCCACACCTCTGCCGGTGCCCCTCACTCCTGACCCGCAGACCCTGGTTATCGCAGCCCTGGGCTCCTCCCCACTGCTCTACCAGTGCCCTTCAATTAGGGTAACCAGACAGCAAGTGTGAAAAATCGGGAGAGAGGGTTGGGGGTATTAGGCAGCTCTATTACACTAAGCCCCGAATATCAGCACTGCCCCTATAAAATTGGGACATCTGGTCACCCTGCCCTGAATCCCGACCTCCAGCCCCTCTGTGCTCACCGAATTGTTCATATTCCTGCCTGGCGGCTTCTACTGCTCTGCTGTTTTCCTCCTGTCTCATCGCTGCAAACGTCTCAGCCATCTGTGGGGGGAGAGGGGATGGGGTGGGGGTGGGGACCGGCACATCTCTGAACTGGGATCCCCCCTCCCAACTCATCACCTTCTCCTCCCATTCCTCCAGGACCCTGCTCCCCGCTATCACCTCCCCATTGCTCCCCGATTGCCCCACATTCCCCCACACCCCAAAAACATCCGTCCTGGAAAGAGAGAGGCAGGGGGGAGGGGTGACCCATGTCGTCTTTTACTCTATTTAATGTTAATCATATTTCTGTGGGTTGAGCTCTGCTGGCTACAGTCTCAAGTTCAAGAGAGTCACCTCGGTTTGTTCTGGATTTAGAGCCCATTGGAACACATGAAACCATAGGCAGATAATACAAAAAATTGCAAACAGCAGGGCAGCCCCACCCACGTTCACACCCCTACCAGCCGGGCTGTTGACTACAAGCACATAAGAGAAACGGGGAGTTTCACTTTTGTGTATCAGACAAAATTTTGGCTTCACGGAGAGAAGCGAAGATTTGGCCAGGTAAGAGTGTGTGTGTGTGTGTGTGTGTGTGTGTGTGGGTGTGTGTGTGTGTGGGTGTGTGTAGGGTGTTTTCCCCAAACTAGCCCATCCAGTGCTTGATTTGTGCCAGGAATGAGCCCCAGAATCTCCGGGCTTGGCAGTTCAGAGCCCCGGCACCTCTGGGCCTGGCACCTCTGGGCCTGGCAGTTCATAGCCCGGCACCTCCGGGCCTGGCAATTCAGAGCCCAGCGCCTCCGGGCCTGGCAGTTCAAAGCCCCAGCACCTCCGGGCCCCACAGTTCAGAGCCCTGGCACCGCTGGGCTCGGCCGTTTACAGCCTCGGCACCTCTGGACTCGGCAGTTCAGAGCCCCGGTGCCTCTGGGCTCGGCCGTTCACAGCCCCGGCACCTCTGGACTCGGCAGTTCACAGCCCCGGCACCGTGACCAGGACATTTACAGGCACAAGCTAACCCAGGGAAGGAGAGCCGGCCCCTCAGATATTCCCCCACACACACTAAAGAAGAGGGGTTCTATATATTTATTTGCCAGTCTTTGGAGCTGTTTTCAAGATCCCCTCACCCACTCCAGGTGCAAGGGCCAGAAACACGAGGGCTGGGTGTGCGCTGCTTTGGTTTAACACAGCGCAGCGATACCCTGCCCCCGGCAGCTGGGGATTGCAGGAAAACCCCAATTGCCCTGTGAATCTGGCTGCTCCTCTGTAATGAAAACCTGATCGATTTTGTCCAAAGACGGAGGGAAACAAAATTCCTATTTGCTATTTTGGGGAAAAAATATCTACTTAGGATGAAAACACAAATTGGTTGGCCCTGATGCTGGGTCAAGAGACATCACAGCTGGTTCGATGGGTTAGGCAGGCCCCCTTCGGGATGTCTTGATGGATCCCATGGTGGGAAATTGGGGAGAGTCTCCAGCAGAAAAAGAGAAGACTTTGGTGCTCCAGGACCAGAGCACGGCACTGGGGGAGGGCAGTTAGGACAGGGCATGTTCTGTCCCCTTTCTGTGCCTCAGTTTCCCTACCAAACCCCCAGGGCTCTACCAGGGCAAACCGGTGAATTTGCTCTCACCCCGGTGGGAGGAAAGCTCGGCCAATCAGCACCCAGCTCACTGCATGATAGGCAGGAAGCTATTTCCTTGCTAGGTGTGGCCTTTCCTAAGGCCGAGCTCGGTATCTCCTTTACTCGGGCTCCAGCAGCCCCTGTGTCTCCCCAGCTGCCCTCGGCAGCGAGTTGGACCAAGATCAGACCCCTCAGAGGCTTGTGCCCCTGCCGGGCACGACACAGCCGGTGATTAGCCCCTGGCACATGGCGCCAGCCAGGCTGTAGGCTGAAGGGAAAAGACCAGTGTCACCAACAGCCCCAGCGCTAGGGTAGGCTGGGCACAAGCCAGCAACACGTGCTGTGATACGGCCAAAGAGCATTGGCCATGCCCCTGGGCTGGGGGGGTCTCTCCGGGGACACAGACAGAGTGCAGGAGGTCGTGGGGGATAACCAGCTGGATGTCAGCCCCCCATGTGGCGCTGTGGCCAAAGGAGCTAAGGATGCATAAACAGGGGAACTGCGAGCAGGAACAGAGAGGTGATTTCCCCTCTGGATTTGGCCCTGGTGCGCCCGCTGCTGGGGTCCTCTGTCCAGTTCTGGTGCCCGCAGTTCAGGAAGGATGGGGATATATTGGAGAGGAGTCAGAGAAGAGCCACAGAAATGATTAAAAGGTTAGAAAACATGACCTGGAGTGAGAGACACCAGCAGCTCAAGCTGTTTAACTTAACAAAGAGACGCTCCAGGGGTGACTTGACCCCAGTCTTGAAGCACCTACACGGGGATCCAATATTTAATAATGGGCTCTTCGGGATAGCAGAGAAAGCTGTAACGTGATCCATTGGCTGGAAGTTGAAGCCGGACACATTCAGCCTGGAAAGAAGATATCCGTGTTTACCAGGGAGGGGAACTGACCATGGGAACAATGTACCAAGCAGCGCGGTGGATTCTCCATAGAGGTGGGATGTGTTACTAGGAGATCTGCTCTCGTTCAAACAGGAATTAACTGGGGGCAGTTCTCTGGCCTTTGCTATGCAGGAGCTCAGCCTTGGTCCCTCCTGGCCTGGGAATCTACCAATCACTGCCATGGCTTCTTGGAATCCGTCTTCTCGCTCTGGTGTCACCCCGGGGACAGGGACACAAAATGGGCAGGTAAACTGAGTCACACAGCTTGTTCACAGAAATATTCCCATGTTCTCTCTCTCCTCCCTCCCTTCCAGACTCCTGCTGTCAGGAAGGGGCACACCTGGGCTAGAGATCAGACGTTATCAGAGCCCTTCTGCTCCCGAGTGCCACTTCTCACCCACCGCATCCCCACTCTCAATGAGCTCCAGAGGGATGGAGCGACTCCGGGAGGACGTCACCTGCTCCATCTGCCTGGATGTCTTGGAGGACCCCGTCTCCATTGAGTGCGGCCACAACTTCTGCCAGGGCTGCCTCATGGCTCACTGGCATGGGGTCTCGGTCCAGGGCTACCAGTGCCCCGAGTGCCGGGCTCCCTGCTCCAGGGACAGGATGACCCCAGACACGCGGCTGAGAGCCCTGGTGGAGAAAATCACAGAGCCCCTGCGGGAAGAGATGGAGCCGGTGAGACCAGACAGGCCGGATAAGGAGAAGAGGCGCAGGCTCCCACTGGCCCAGGGCAGGGGACTGACTGGCTCAGGGGGTGGAAATTGGGCACGGGGCTCTCATCCAGAAGCAGGGACTGGCTGGCTCTGGGATGGGGTCCCAGCTCTGATCCTGCTCTCTCCCTGTAGCAGGGTCCGGGGGCTCAGCCAGAGCCGGCACGCCCGGTGCAGCTGGTGCGTCCGGACGAGGAAGGGGGCCTGACCCTGGACGAGGAGGCCCTGAGCCACTGCCTGGAGCAGGGTGGGGTGGAGGACGCCCCCGTCTGCCTGGTGTCCATCATCGGGGAGCAACGCAGGGGCAAATCCTTCCTGATGAACTGCCTGCTGCACCGGCTCCAGTGCCAGGTGAGTGGGGACGGGAGCCCCAGCTATGGCCGAATTGCCTGAACCAGAGACCCCGCCCACCCCAGCCAGGGCCCTGCCCCTTTCAACACAAACCCCACCCACTCCACCAGGGGCCCCCTCCCCTGCAAAGATAGGCCATGCCCCCTACAGCAAAGGTCCCGTCTCCCTAGCCAGAGCTCTCCCCTTTACCAGGCCCATGGCAGAGCAACTGAAGCCCCACCCTGCAGCCATGGCCCCTCCCCTTGCACCACAGGCCCCACCCTACAGCCATGGCCCCTCCCCCTGCACCACAGACCCCACCCTACAGCCATGGCCCCTCCCCCTGCACCACAGGCCCCACCCTTCAGCCATGGCCCCTCCCCCTGCACCACAGACCCCACCCTTCAGCCATGGTCCCGCCCCTGCATAGCAGATCTCACCCTCCAGCCATGGCCCCTCCCCATGACCCCCAGGTGCCCACCCCCTCCCCCAGTGTCCTACCCCCTACCCCCTCAGAACCCCAGACCCAAACCCCGTTCCCTTCTGACCTTGCCCTGGTCACCCCCTACAGGAGGCTGCGGATGCATCATGGATGGGCCGAGAGGACGAGGCCCTGGGGGGGTTTGAATGTTGCAATGGGAGGACGACCGTGACAAGGGGCGTCTGGATGTGGAACCAGCCCCTCTGGGTCCAGGCCCAGGGGAGGAGGGTGAGTGGGGCAGGGAGGCAGGCAGGGGAATGGGGGATGGGGCCATAGGGGTGGGGAATGAGGGTGGTGTGGGGGGAAGATTCTAAGGGGGGCAGGGGGGCTGGAGTACTGAGGGAGGGGGGAGGTGAATGGAGGAGTCTGGCGGTAAAGTCCTGTGTGGGGGTTGGGAGACTGGGAGACTGGAGGGTCTGGACGGGGGGGGGGAGGGGGGAGGAGGGTGGAGAGGACAGCAGAGCAAGGGGGCAGGGTCCCGGCCCTGGGACTCCCTACGGACATACTGGGATGGAGTTGGGGGTGGGAGGTGCTCAGAGCTTGAACCTCCTCCCCCAGGGCCTGTCTCCAACCAGCGTGCCCAGGGCCGGCCCCAGGGAGCCGGGCAGCAGAGGTGCCAGGGCTGGGCAGGGGTGAGGGTGGCGTCAGCACGGGGCGCCCATCGCAGTGGCCGGTGGATCTGTCCGTGTGTCTGTCCCTGCAGGTGGCCGTGTTCCTGGTGGACACCGAGGGCTCCCTGGACCTGCAGCGCCACATGGAGACCAGCATCAAGCTCTCCGTGTTCAGCATATTGCTCAGCTCCTACTGGGTGGGGGAGCCGTGTAGCCGGGAGCGGGGGGGCTCAGTAGGGGGTGCTGGGGAGCAGGGAG
>NW_020664774.1:193176-196927 GCF_002925995.2 Terrapene triunguis
TAGGGCAGGACGGGGGCGGGGCTCCTCCCGTCCTCTTTTTTGCTTGCTGAAATATGGTAACCCTAGGGAGCAGGGAGTGGGCAGGGGGCTCAGGTGGGGGTGCTGGGGGAGCAGGGAGTGGGTGGGGGCTCAGGAAGGCGTGCTGGGGAGCAGGGCGTGGTCAGAGGTCTCAGGGGGGAGCTGGAGAGCAGGGACTTGGCGGGGGCTTAGGAGGGCACACTGTGCTCCATGTATTGGGGGGGCTCGGCAGGGGGAGCTCACCTTTTCTCCTGATTACGTTTCTAGATTTTTAACATTTCCAGCACGTTTACCCGGACGGAGGCAGATTATTTGGAGGTGGGTGGGGCAGGGGATACACACGGCTCTTGTAACTCTGACCTCTCAGCCCTGTCCCCGCAGGGGAGGACCTGGGAGTCCTGGCGATGTGATGATTGAGGGCGGGGCAGTCTATAAGCTTTGGGGCTGTTATTGACAGTTAGAAAGTCCCAGGGATCTCCCGCTAGGCCGGGGTTTGGGTGCCGTGAATCTGAACAGTAATACGGAACAGTAATTAATAAAATATTAGTGAATGTTGTATTCACAATTACCATTATCTGGCAGCTATTATTCATTTGCCCTGTTAGCTCTTGGTTGTTGGTTATTACTAAGGCTGCGTGTCTGTCTTGGAGGTCGCAGAAGTCAGAGATTCTGTGACCTTCCATGACGTCCATGACTTCTGCAGCTGCCAGTGTAGTTGACCCCCGCAACCTGGGGGCAGCTGGAGCAACAGCTGGTGGGTGGCCCTGGGGACTGCCCGAGAAGCAGCTGGTGCGGCTGGCCCTGCTGACGGCCTGAGCAGTGGCCGATGGGGGCTGCCCCGCGGGCCCTGCATAGCAGCAGTGCCCCTGAAGCCCCCCTCCCTCCCAGCTAAGATTTAGTCAGAGGTATTTATAGTAAAGTCCATGGACAGGTCACGGGTTGGGAATTTTTGTTTATTGCCTGTGACTTTTACTAAAAATACCCATGACTAAATTGAAGCCTAACCCTGACCCTATGTCCCATCCCCCAGCCCAACCTCTGTGTTCCCCATTCCTCCTCCCCACATGCCAGGGATCTAGTTATAATTTTAGTTATCACATTACATATTTCATGTATTGAGTTTCGTTCTTTGATTGTCAGATTTTAATCTCATCGGTTTGGGGATGTTCCTTATCAGTTTTCTGCTTTTGTTTATTCATTACAAAATTTCAGTGTTTGTTTACCAGGCTTCACTTATTAGTGTCTCTGTACAGATTATTGGCTTATAATTTTTCTTCAAAAATTTGGGGTATTTAAACATTTTTTTCAATTCTGCTATTCACTTATTGCTTCTTTTTGCCATTAGTTTTCTGCCTTAGATGATTCATTTTCTAACTTTGACTTAGTTTTGTGACCTTGATGACTGGTTTTCATACTTCAAATACTGGTTTTCTGTTTTGGCTCTTGGTTGACTTCATTTACTACTTTACTGGCTCTGATTACTGGACGTCTGCATTCAGTTGTTGGTTTTCTGATACTGATTACTGGTTTTCTGTCTTTGACTTTGGGTTTTTTGACTTTGATATCTGGTTTTCTGACATCCGTTCCTGGCTTTCACTCTTTGACGATTGGTGATCTTGGCTCCAAATACTTTTTTTTTAATGGTTTTCAGACGTTGATTTCAGATCTTATTATAATTGCTGGTTTTCTGACATTAATTATTAGTTTGCTAATTTTGCTAAGTGATTGATTTCTTTCACTGCTTTTCTGGTTTCAGTAACTGGTTTTCTAATTTCAATGACTAATTTTCTACTTTTGATTATTTCTTTTTTTACTTTGATTATTGGCTTGCTGTGTCTTCGATGGCTGCTTTTCTAGAACCACCTATTGGTTTTTCTGAGTTCAATTATTGCTTTTATATCTGTGATTACTGGTGTTGAGTTATTGTGTTTGAAACTAGGTTTCTCTCCTCATTTTATCTGTTTTCTCTCTTCAATGATCAGTTTTCACTTAATGTTCTTCAGGTTTTGGCTAGTTTCAGTGGCGTTATTTTCACTCGTTTATTTTGAGCCACCAATCTAGGTTGGTCACCTTTAGTCACCTGTGGGGGGATGTTTTGCTGAAAATGGAAAACGTTTCCTTTGTCTCTCTCTCTCTGCATCTCAGATGTTCATTCAGGTTGCGAAGGAGGTTGGCGAGACCTGCAATCTCCCCCAAATTCAGGTGAGTCCTCATTCCTCCCCTCTCCCAGGCGTAGCGGTACAATGCTGGTTCCCCTCCCATCACCCAGTCTCATTCTAAGTAGTCACTGTTCTCTATTGCCAGAGCACCTCAGAAGCCCCGTCCTAGACCCAGACCCTGTTATGCCAGGCACTGGACAAACCCAGAGCAAACAGCCAGTCCCTGCCCCCATTGTTCTCCCTCCATGCCCATGCCATGCCCAGAGTCTCGGTGTCGGTGGCTGGGTTCGATGGCAGCCTCCAGTCTCTGGTCTCCTCTCTGTGCCCCCAGCCCCAGTGTGACCCTTCTCCTGCACTCTCTGTTGCAGCGCCTGGACCTGTTGGTGCGAGATTGGAGCCTCTCTGGATCCTACGGCACAGACGAGGGGCAGGAGCATCTCAGAGACATCACACGGGTAATGATCAGCGCCAGGCACCACGTGTGTTCATGGAAACAGCAAACTCCAGCTTTGGGGCAGAGCTGAATGTTTCCATGGCAGGTCAGATTTCTCACTGATGGCAGCAAATGTCACTTTGACTCCAACAGGAACTGGAGGTCACTGCTGGGAGGCCCCTGGCATTGGGAGCCCTGAGGGCGAGCGGCACCCGGTGCTACCTACTGCCCCACCCTGGCACTCGGTTCACCAAGAGCAGTTCAGGAACGCCAGGCGGTAAGAGAACCCCGTCTTCTCCCCTCTCACCCCTGCACTGCTCCCCCAGCCCCCACCCCCTCCTGCACTGCCCCCACCCCAAAATCCCAGTGCCCGGCTCACCCCCTTCCCTTAGAATTGACTGCATGCCCATTGCACAGAGGTGCTCACTGGGTCACGGTATCAGTGCCGGAGGGGAGGGGGACCTGAGGGGACACTGCTTTGCCCTGGGCTCCTGGAGGGATGCTGCTCGTTCCCCCCTTTGAGGCCTTCAAGGCTCCCCCTGCATCACCCAGTGGAGACTGCTGACTCCCCCCCCCCCACTGCAGCTTCTCCAGCCTCCCCCCCTCCGACTGCTCCCCCATTTTCCCCCAGGCAGTGTGGGGGAGGAGTCCTAAGCAACTGTTACCCAGAGATGGAATCACATTTCCTGTTTCACAAACCAGCTCCCACATCCCCCATTTAACTTGTGTCCTATCCCGGACACCTGGGTCCCTCCCGGATGCCTGGGTCCTTTCCCCCCTGCAGACATGGACGAGGATTTCCGGCAGTACCTGTGTGACTACGTCAGCACCGTGGTGCGCTCAGCAGGGACACACGTCCGGACGGACCGAGCTGGGCAGGTGCTGACGGGGGCTCAGCTGGCTGCCAGGATGAAGGTGGGAGAGTGGGGTCTGCTAAAGGGGAGTGGGTCCTGGATGGCTGCCGTGCTACAGAGAGCAGGGCAGGGGGCTCAGCAGGGGGTGCTGTGCTGAAGGGAGTGGGGAGGGGGGCTCGGTAGGGGGTGCTGTGCTGCAGGCAGGGCCAGTGCTACCATTAAGGCGAACTAGGCGGTTGCCTAGGGCGCCAAGATTTGGGGGCGCCAAAAAGCGGTGCCCCCAATTT
>NW_020664774.1:201927-221068 GCF_002925995.2 Terrapene triunguis
GCACTGCTTTACCGCGTTATATCCGAATTCGTGTTATATCGGGTCACGTTATATCAGGGTAGAGGTGTAGATAAATAGATAGATAGGAAGGGTGTATGGGGATAGATAGATAGTGCTCCGAGCTGGCCTCTCCATCCCGCAGTTACAAGTTTTGTTCATTTTCAACAAATGTGAGTTAAACTGATTCTCATATTTGCATTTGGTGGTTGTTTTTTTTGACATTTTCTCCTCCCTTGAAGAAGTGGGTGTAGAGGAGACAATTTGGGAGGGGGGTTTCCCTCATTTCCCCACTTATTTGAAAAATGATACAAAGAGGGGAGGGAGGTTAGAAAACCCCCAAATTCTCCTTCCAACATTTTTCAGTTTATTCTCCCAATGAAATTTTCCCACCAAAAAGGCACATCAAAAACGACAGTTTTCCCACAAACAAAAACGTGTTTTGTGATGAAAACTCATTTTTTGGTGACAAAAAGACTCAGGTGAAATATTTCCATCAGCTGGGAGGAGGGAGGGTCACAGCAAATGTGTGGGGAAGAAAGGAGGAGTTTGAATTCATGGGAACTGACCCATGTTACTGTCCAAGTGAGGACAGGACAATTGTGCTCTTAACTCATGTAGCTGGGGTCTGAACGTCTGCACTCGGCTTGTCAAACGGGTCACTCACACACCTTTTCCCCGAGCAGAGATCAGGCCGGAGGGTTAAAGGAAGAGAAACAGGAATCGACTAGCAATAGTGCATCCCATTCCCTGCCCGCACCCCTGAGCCAGCCAGTCCCCTGGCCTGTAGCCGGCGCCCCCTAGAGGGGACAGGCCCCACATCCCTGTCAAACTGTTTTACAGTGACTCAAAAGCCTGAGTACCCATCTCAGGACAGACTGGTGAGACTCAGGGCACAAACCCCATATGGGCTGCGAGTCCTAGACTTAGATTTCACTGACCCAGTATCAAGTGTGAGCTCCTCAGGTGCTGTAACAGCCTTACCATGGAGTCTCAGGCAGTCCCCTCGGGCACCCCGATCTATCTGGTCACCCAGGTGAGGCTGCCTTTGTGATAGATGGTCCCTTACACCAGAGATCACAGCGATATTCAGGTTACTCCCAGCCCCAAAGGACCCATCACCTACCCCACAACAATTGCACCAGAGATCTCACACCACAGACAACACTTTTAGCCAATCCTGTAATAAACTCTCTCAGATTTATTATATAATAATTAGCTACAAAGTTAAAGTACATACAAATAGTTACAATCTTAAATTTCAGGAAGATGTGGGCAGGATGGTGGGGATCTGCTTTGGACAGAAGGCGGCTCAGAATGCAAAAGGTACCAACGCCCGAGGGCAGGGTGTTCGGATCAGAAGCCCCCCGCTGCAGGGAACACATAATGGGGAGGAACCATCACCCCCCCCCCAAGCAAGGGTCTGCCCCAGCCCTGAGCACTGGGAACTTCTGTATGCAAAGGAGTAGATTAGAGAAGGGTGGTGGTGTGTGGAGATAGATTAGATGGGGTGTATGGGGAGAGATAGATGGGGTGTATTGGAACAGATAGAAAGAATTTACAACAGGGAGCTAGATTTCAAAAGGACAAAGAGAGATTGATTGATTTACAGCCGGGTCACTGAGATCAGAATCCAGCCCTGACCCCATCGATGTCAGTCGATAAATAACCCGGCCCTGGATCATGTGCTCCAAGCCGCCCCCTGCATCCCTTGGTCACACCTTTTATTGGTTTTCATTTTCAAAAACAGGGGCGGGTGGAAATAGATTTTCCTATTTTGGGGGTTTCTTACATGAGCTTTCTCAGGAAGTGCCAAGGCAAGTCTCCCCAGGCGTGAGGAGTCGAGTGCTTCAGGCTGTCTGGCCTGATTTGCAGGAGATCCCTCAGCCCGAGCTTCCTGTTTCTTACCTTCCTGAGCCTAAACTTAGACAGGATGTAATCGAAGGTGTCACCACCCGGGATGGTGTCACAGCTCAGCGCCATCTGCACCTTGGCCTCCTCTCAGTCTCTGTTCCCAAGATTTAGGCCTCCAGCCTTCACCTCCCTGGGGTGGAATCTCCCCACGATCCCACTCACAGACCGGGAAATAGCTACAGACCCCAGCGGTAATGGGTAATGCCAGGCGCACCGCTGGGAGCTGAGGCCAGTGTGTGAATTCAGGGACCGACACCAGCCTTTTCCAAACGCCGTCTTGATTAATCTCAGTGGAGGGGCCCATAGCCTAAGAAGTAAAGGGAGCTAACTCACCCAACTGTTCACACCCCTCTGTCTCAGCTAACACTTAGGGAGGCTTCCCTTACCCAGATCCCACTCCCCACTTCTGGGGCTGCGTGTCCCACACCGAGGTGTAGGTAGTGCAACCTCGTGATCAGAGCAGGAATCTGGCCTAGCCGTCGAAGCAGACCCAGAGGGAAGAAGTGGAGGAGTAGTGGGGAGGCCAGCCAGGGGTTCACAGGCAGGCAGGGCGTAGGGCATCTTCCACGTGCTTCACAGATGGACAATACACAGGGGATGGTCAGGAGCTCGAGCGCAGCAGGTGTATGGAGATGGAGACGCTGGATGGAAGAACCTGGGGAACGTGGAGGGCCCTGACTGACTTCCTCATTAGCCGACTCAGCCCATGGCCAAGGATGGAATGGGCCATGGAGACCCAGCTCCTGTTTCCCCACCAGGGCAGGGGCCCTGGGTTGGGAGAGGGGCCGAGGGGATGTTGTCTGAATTCTGCCTGTATGAACTTTGTTGGGAGAGGTCTCTGGATCCTCAGGTCCGCTCCCCTCCACCAAGGCGGAAGCGCCTGGTGTCTTGGCTCTGCTCTCCAGGGTGGAGACATCAGACTCTGGAGTTGCTCCTCTAAGGATCCCGAAGAGAAGCCTCCTCAGATGTCCTAGTCCTTCCCAGTGCCCCTGTGTCCTCGGTGTCTGTCTCCCACAGCCCATGTTAGGTGGGATGAGGGCGCAGGACTGACAGACGGAGCATGAACAAAGGCAGAGCCATGGAATGGGGGTTGTGTCTGCAGCCCAGACACCAGGGTGATGGGAGACCTGGACATGCGCAACAGATTCTATTCCATTCACTACAGATCCAACCTCTAACCCTGTGCAGAACCAAACCAAACTGTGGGGATGTATCATCCTTACGCCAACCTAATGGAAAGTTCCATGAGAAGGTAAGGGTCACGATGGGACACTTGCAAGGTAATAAATCATGGCCTTATGTAAGGCCCCCTGGTGGTCTAGGGATTATATAAGATGAGGTAAACAAGGTAATAAATCATGGCCTTATGTAAGGGTATGTCTACACTACGGGATTAATCCGAATTTAGATAATTCGAATTTGGGAAACAGGTTGTATAAATTCGATTGTGCGCGGCCACACTAAGCACATTAATTCGTTTTTTAACCACATTAATTCGGTGGTGGCGGCCACACTAACCCTAATTCGAATTAACAAAATCGATTTTGGCGCTACTCCGCTCGTCGAGGTGGAGTACAGAAATCGATTTAAAGCGCCCTTTAATTCGAACTAAATGGCTCTGTTGTGTGGACGGGTGAAGGGTTAATTCGAATTAACGCTGCTAAATCCGAATTAATCCCGTAGTGTAGACCAGGCCTAAGGAACAATTGAACCAATCGGTGTGGGGCTATACATGTGATAAACACATGATTCTCCTTCTTGTCCAATCGGTAGATGTGTAATTATAGCCTAATTGTGTTATGTAATGTTAAGAAAGACTATAAAAGAAAGCTTGTAATAAACAGAGTTCAATTCAGCTTGCAACCACATTGGTCGTGTGCTTTATCCGCTCCGCATGGGACCCCACACCAAACCAGGCCCAAATCCTTCCCAGAGAATCCCTCCGATCTTGGCTCCCAAACCTGTTCTCCTGAAACCCCATCTGTCAACAAGAAACAGGACTTGAACCCAGGATCCCAGATTCTTAGTCCCCCCCACACACTCCTCTAACACACTAGACCCCACTCCTCTTCCAGAGCTGGGGAGAGAACCCAGGAGTCCTGGCTCCCAGCTGTCCCCTCCTCTCCTGCCCTGCTCTATCCCACTAGAGCATATTCTTTCCCTTCCATCCTCATTGATAAATAGACTAGCTTCCCAAGTTGTCCTTGAGATGTCAGTGGGCTCTGAGGATGGACCTTACCTCAACTTTCCCCTTTACTGCAGCCATCTGTCCTTCTCCATGCCTGGGGATATTTCCAGACCCTACAAAGCAATACAAGTGAAAGTCTCTTAGGCTCATAGTAATGGAAGATAGGAGCCTATCGATCTAGATCAAACGTTTGTACTGGTGACCCTTTTTGCATAGCAAGCCTACGAGCGCGACCCCCCCTTATGAATTAAAAACACTTTTTTATATATTTAACACCATTATAAATGCTGGAGGCAAAGTGGGGTTTGGGGTGGAGGCTGACAGCTCGCGACCCCCCACATAATAACCTCATGACCCACTGCGGGGTCCTGACCCCCAGTTTGAGAACCACTGATCTAGACCATAGACTTTGTCTAGCCTAGGGGGGATTTCAAGGGGTGGCCTTAGATTCTTGCTCCATCTCATGAACCCCTTCGAGAACTCCAGACTACCCAGAGTCCTACCTTAGCCCCTGCTGAAATAATAGAGGAAGAACCGAGATTGTAGCTGGAGCTGCTGAAATTGAGCTCAAGGTACTAAGCTGTGTGAGGTGGGGATCGTGGCTGAGTTAACCTGCTACTCCACATAGCTCCATGGAGCCAGAAGCACCTCCTCTCCTCCCCTGGATGTCCATGAGCAATTGTTTCCTTACATGCACAAGCACCTTCTGCTCTTGCAAGGGGTCCAAGCGCAGAGGAACTAGACCCTTCCTACGTCTTAAATCTAGCACTGCTTTCCCTCTGTCCCTCTCTATCCAGCCCTGGGGAGAACCCACCTGGGATCCTGTGCCCAGTGCAGGACAGCCATAAACACTTCTTAAGCATTGCCCTACAACGCAAGTGTAGAGACCCATCCTGTACCTTCAAAATCTGCTCTCTCCGAGGACTCAGCAGCTGCATCCTTCTCTGAGGATCTGTCACCTCCTGGACTCTCTGGATCATTCTTTGTGGATAAAGCCATTCCTGGATTTTCTGGTCCATTCTTCAGTGGAGATGTGGCAGAATTTGGTGTCACCGGTCCCTTCCCTGAGGACAACACAGCTTACGGCTTCTCAGGTTCTTCCAGCTTTTCTGGATCATTCTTCTCTGAGGACGTGGCATCTTCTGAGTTCTGTGAATCAATAGTCCCTGAGGATGGGCGACCATCTGGATTCCCTAGATCATTCTCCTTGTGTGGTAGAGCTGTTTCTGGATTCTCTAGATCATTCTTCTCTAGGGATGTGGCACCTCCTGGATTCTCTAGCTCATTCTTTCCCAAGGTTACAGCAACTTGTGGATTTTCTGCTCCTATCTTCTCGGCAAATGCGCCACCTTCTGGACTCTCTGCATCATTCGTCTGAGTTACGCACCCTGCAAAGGGAAAACAAATAGACACCTCATCAGCGCCTTACAGAATTCTTTGCAATTCCAGACACTTCCCTGGGTGAGAGACAACGGGGATGTGCCTCTGTTCAGTCCTCAGCTGCTTTCGTGAGGCTGCCGGCTGCTGCCCTGCATGTTAGTTAGCTCAGTAGTGAGGGAAAAGATTAAAAATAGACAGAGAAATCCTGTGGTGTAAGGATTGTTAAGGTGTTACATTGCGGGGGGGGGCGGGTGAGGCATGGGACTGTGACAAAAAATTTGGCGGGGGGGATTTGGCGCTAAATCCTCAGGTTTCAAGGAATGTTATGAAAAGCTTATGCTCAAATAAATTTGTTAGTCTCTAAGGTGCCACACGTACTCCTGTTCTTTTTGCGGCTACAGATTAACACGGCTGCTGCTCTGAAACCTGTGATTATCCCAGTGACATGGTCTCCTCAAGACCTCACAGAGAGACATAAGAAAAGGCCAAATTAGAACCCAGAAGTCCTGACTCCCAGCCCCCTCTGCTCTAACCATTGGTCCAACCCGTCACCAATACGTAGCCACATGGCAATATCTCCCGGCTACATTTTATGTCACTTTTATTCAATCCTGCTGTGATGTTATGAGCGTAATATAATATCTCATTGAAAGGTGAAACAGGGCCAGAAAGAGTTAATTAACTCACAGACCGACATGACTCATGGCGGAACTTTAAAGACTTGTTAGGACGCTATGTAAATGAATAGAGCTTTAAAATGCTAGCCTGCATTAGAGATAGAAGGGGAGCTGTTTGCTCAGGTCTTGTGATGTAAGCAAACAAGTCTTGTCTATTACTATGGCTTTGATTCAAAGATCAAAAAAGGAGTATTAATATTTAGGAAGACACTGCAGTGAAATAGTATTATTGTCTATGTGTCTCTTTGAAGGTTTTGGTAACCTGTATCTGAACTGTTTAATGGATAAATCACTCTGTGCTAATTGCCGTGATGTTTGGGAGAAGGAGAGTTAAGCCTATTGTTTTCTCAGGCCAAAAGGCTGCTGGAAATGTATAAAAACTATGGGACACGATCCTTCTTCATCTCAGATCTGCTTTGGGTTTCAAGAAGTGGAAACCCTAAGCCATAAGAATTGAGTCACTGACTGGAGTCACTCTGAATGTGGACTATAACCGATGGACTATTTCTAAAAGAACTTTTGGCAACTACAAACTCACCATCTCTGCTATGTATCTGGACCTCAAGAAATAGACCTCAAGTCTGTCTGTATATTGATCTTTCAACCAACTCTCTCTCGTTTCTTTTTTAATAAATTTTAGTTTAGTTAATAAGAATTGGCTATAAACGTGTATTTTGGGTAAGATCTAAGTTATCATTTGACCTGGATCTGGGACTTGGTCCTTTGTGATCAGGAAAACCTTTTTTCTTTTACTGGGGAATTGGTTTTCATAACCAGTCATCCCCATAACAAGTGGCACTGGTGGTGATTCTGGGAAACTGGAGTGTCTAAGGAAATTGCTTGTATGACTTATGGTTAGCCAGTGGGGTGAAACCAAAGTCCTCTCTGTTTGGCTGGTTTGGTGTCTTCATAATAAAGGACACCCAGCCTTGGGCTGTGACTGCCCGGCTCTAAGCAATTTCTCCTGAATTGATACTCTCAGTAGTGTCCCGCCAAAGGCAGCATCATTACACCTGCTAAAACTGAACTGACTCAGAAAGCCCTAACTCACGGCGTCCCGGGGGCTGTAAATCCAGCGGGAAGTCTGGGAAGAGGCTCTGCAGACACTCCAGGAACTGCTCACAGCCGCGCTCCCCCTTTCTCTGGAACTTTATCAGCAGCCTTCGGATCCTCTCCCTGGGCTCCGAGAGCTTCTCCAAGGCCTCGTACTCCTCCTCGGTGACTATCCCCAGCGAGGCCACTTCGTCCAAGACGGGGTCGGGGGTGGTGAGAAGGAGGGCGATGAGTCGCTCCCGTCCCTGGCGGATTGTCTCAAAGGCCATTGGGCCCAGATCCCCGGGGCTGGGCAAGGGATTTAGAGCGAAACAACTTAGATTGTTTTCGTCGGCTAGAACCCACTTCATCAGATGCATGGAGTGGAACATACAGGAGCAGGTATAAATACATGAAAAGATGTGAGTTGCCTTTTCATGTGTTTATACCTGCTCCTGTATTTTCCACTCCATGCATCGGATGAAGTGGGTTCTAGCCCACGAAAGCTTATGCCTAAATAAATTTGTTAGTCTCTAAGGTGCTACGAGGACTCCTTGTTGTTTTTGCTGATACAGACTAACACGGCTACCCCTCTGAAACTTAGATTGTAACTTCCCAAAAACCACATGCAACTCTTCCATTGCAGCACAGCGCCCCCTAGCACCACACGAGGGCATCGGGCCAGCCCTGGCTGCCAAGGGAGAGCGCCCTTTACTGAGCAACCCACGCCACTCCCTGATTTTAACATAGAAAAGGAGGAAAATCATGTAAGAAAGGCTACAGCAGTGGAGAAAAGAACAGCACTGGGTTGGAGAATGGACATGAAGGGGAAAGATAGCACTGATGCCAATGGCACTACAGTCAGGTAGTCAATACTGGCAGTAGAATGACTGTACCCAATTAAGATGTCTGTACACCAATGCAAGGAGCCTGGGTTACAAACCGGAGGAACAAAAATTACTGGTGCAGGAAGTGAAACCAGATATTATAGGGATAAGAGAACCATGATAGACTAGTAGTCATGACTGGAGTGTGGGTATTGAAGGGTATGTGCTGTTCAGGAAAGACAGAAATAAAGGCAAAGGTGGTGGAGTAGCAGTGTAGATTAACGATATAGACTGTAAAGAAATTAGAAGTCATAGAATGGATAAAACAAAGTCTGTTTGGGTCAAAATCACTTTGAAGAACAAAGCTACCAGAATCTCCCCTGGGTTAGTGCTGGGGTCTGCTACAGCCCCCCAGGATCTGATTTGAATATGGATGGAGACCTCTTTGATGTTTTTCATAAAATAAATACTGCTGAGAGTTGTGTGATTCTGGGAGACTAACTTCCAGATATAGATAGGAGGAGAAGTGCTACTAATAATAATAGGGCCCAGCTAATCCTGGATCTGATAGATGATAGATTTCTTCACCAAATAGTCGCTGAGCCAACGAGAGGTGATGCCATTTTAGATTTGGTTTTGGTGAGCAGTGAGGAAACTCATAGAAGATGTTAGAGGGCTTTCCCTCAACCCTCCCACTTCCCTGGTTCTTGTCACGCACACAGCAAGCAGCAAAAGCCCAGAAGTCGGAAGTGCAGGAAATGCGATGTTTATTGGGGTTAGTTTCCAAGCAAGCATATTCCGAAGCCCTTCACACCAATTGGGTTTATATCTATACGCCGATAGAGACTGTTCACCCCAGTGTTCTGTTCCCCTTCCCAGCTTCAACGCCGAAGAGCGTTTAACCCGTGTCCACTTCTCGGCTCCTACGCCACAGAGCGTTTACCCCATGCCCCCTTCCCGGCTCTGACGCCACAGAGCGTTAACCCCATGTCCCTGTTCCACGTTCCCTGTTCCCATTTCCCCCCTTAGCAAACATGATTCCAATTTCCCTTTCCCCCACTTCCTGCTTGACCCCAGTTTATATAGGGTTACCATATTGCAGTCCTGGAAAAAGAGGACACTCCAAGGGCCCCCGGTCCCGCCCCAACTCCGCCCCTTCCCCAAAGTCCCCGCCCCAACTCCGCCCCTTCCCCTGAATGCTTCGCCCCCTACTCTTCCCCCTCCCCTGCTTCCCGCGAATCAAATGTTTGGAGAACGGAGTGGTCTCTAGTAGTCAAAGACCCTTCTTCCCCATCCCCTCCAGTCTATGTCTATTCTATTGCTGTCTAACCCGCCCCAGCTCCTCATCTGATTTCAACTGCCCCCCACTACCACTCTGGATTCCTTGTCCCAGTTTCCTGGTCCTGTCTCACTCTCCTCTCTCCCCGCCCCCATCCCTCAGATGGGATGTTCGTTCCAGATTGGCAAAATTATAAGGCTTCCCAACATTTCAACACTTCCCATTCTAAATTTTCGGTTGCTTAACTATAGGCTAGTTCTGCCCACAACAAAGCATATTCAGAACTTCTGATTAAAGGGATTATAAGTGTAGCAACCTCCATCATAGCTAGTCACCAAAGATTGAACCCGAGCCATCCAGACTTAAAAGCATGAGCTTCTACTACTTGAGTTCAAGATATAACTCCCTGTAACTATACAGTTATCCTCTAAAAATCCACCAGAGGAGGGCACAAAACACATGTTGGACAGTGAATTACAGAAGTGCCAAATATTATTATTAGACCTGCAATACTTTTCACAATGAACATCAGCGGGGGATAAACTGGGAGTTTAAGAATATTTGGAAAACAATTTTAGAATAACATTCAGTGCTGTGGTTTAAAAGAAAAAAAACCTGTTAAAACTCATAACTTAGCAGCATTCAGTGTTTGAAAAAAAACAACTTCTAGGAGGGATACAAGTTAAGAATGTTGAAACAGGAAGATGTTATGCTTAGTTACCACTTGGGCAAGGCGGCGTGCTATGTAATACTTGCAAGATTTCACTGTAATGTTTTACAATACATAGCAGCGCAATGCTGATTCCATTGATATTGTTGAGCAATTCATGCTGATTTTATTTCAGCCCACATCTTAATAGTTTTGAATACAAGATCACAATTTTCAGCTCAGTTGGTCTGAACATGCAGAGCTTTAAAATTGCTCTAAACTGTATATTAACTACAATTTGATAAACCTGCATGTCAGAGAACTGTGCGCCACTACTACTAGACAGTGGCACAAGGCAATTCAGTGTGAATCACAGCAATGTAGGACTGGAAGGGACATCAACAGGTCATCTAGTCAAACCCCTGCACTGAGGCAGGACTGAGTAATAACACTAGACCATCCTTGACAGGTGTTTGTCTAACCTCTTAAAAAACTCCAATGACTGCTATTCCATAACCTCTCTAGGTCATTTGTCCAGTGCTTAACTACCTTTACAGTTAGGAAGTTTTTCCTAATGTCTAACCTAACTCTCCCTTGCTACAATTTAAGCCCATTGCTTCTTTTTCATGCATGTCCTGAGTGGGACGGGGGTGGGTCCAGGCAGTGGGATTTGGGGGAGGGAGGTCGAGGGAGTCGGTGGGTGTGTGGGGATGGACCGGGGGAAGCAGGGTGGAGGAACTGAGGGGGACAGGACTGGGACTGGGGGGCCTGAGGGGGATGGGGCAGGACTGGGATGGGGGGAGTAGGGTAGGGGCTGAGGGGAGCATGAATGGGACAGGGTAGAGAGAGCTGTGTAGAGTGGGGTGGGGCGGGGCGGGGGAGACAATGGGGCTGGGCTGGGGAGGGTTGGCGAGAGGGACAGGGTCTGGAGGGGATGAGACAGAGGGGAGCAGGACTGGAATGGGGGGAAGTTGAGGGGGTGGGACAGCAGGGGGAGCGATGGGGGTGGGATGACGGGGGAGGCTGAAGAAGAGATTTGGGGTAGGGCAAGGCTGAGGGCAGTGGGTTGCAGGGAGGAGGGGGACTGTGGGGGAGGCTGTTGGAATGGGGGCAGGGACTGAGGGCAGTGGGTTCGGGGTGGGAGGTACAGGGGGAATAGGGTCAGGGTGGGGGCTGAGGGCAGTGGGTCGGGTGAAATGATCAGGGGGAGGGACTGTGGGGGAGGCAGAGGGAACAGGGTCAGGGGGGCTGAGGGCAGTTGGTTGAGGGTGGGGGTACAGGGGGGACTGCGGGGGAGGCTGAGGGAACAGGGTCAGGGTGGGGCCTGAGGGCAGTGGGTCTGAGGGGAGCCCCCCCAGAGGGACCTGCCAGGGGGCCAGGTGAGCCCAGCAGTGCTTACCTGGAGCGGCTCCCAGGAAGCATCCAGCAGGCAGGTCCCTCCCAGTCCCTCTGGCCCCTTCCTAGGGTCGGGTCGAGGGGAGGGGGGCAGGGGCGGGGGGAGCTCTCTGCCCGGCGGCCGCTGCCTGCTGCCGAAGTCTACAGGCCCCGCCCCGCTGCAGCACGCAGGGGAGTGAGACCTCCCTGCCTCTCTGTGTGCCGGGGCAGGGGCAGGGCTGCGCTCTGCAGGCGCCTGCCGGCCAGGCGGGGGGCCCCGTGGGCTGACACCGCCGCGCCAGGAGCTCTCAGCTGCGCGCTGCCCCAGGGCCCAGGGAGGGGAGGTGAGCGGCGCCGGCAGCACCGGCTTGCCACGGTTCCCCCAGCGCGGCTGCCCTGTCAGCGCTTTTGGGTCTTTAAATAGCCGTCCGGGGGAAATCCCGGACATTTTTAGCTTTTTACAAATTCCCCCCGGACGGCTATTTAAAGACCCAAAAGCCGGACATGTCCGGGGAAACCCGGACATATGGTAACCCTAGTTTATATAGTTATATTCTCAGCTATACCTTAACCAATCATTTTATTGAAATGTAACTAACCAATCCTAAGTTATTGTAACATAATTCTCTAACCAATTATATCCCACTACCCTAATTAACTTACCCCTAGCAAAATGAATTATACAGCAGACAGAAACAATTAGAGAACCAGACAGATTAACACTAGAAAAGTGGGGGCCATAAAGATAAAACAGGCAGAATGAGGATTTCACAGCCACAATTATTGAGATGTGATTTCTTGCCTGACAGGATGCTGTCAAACTAAGTTTTCTTTAACAACCTTATCTGGTGGGGATGGGCATTATCAGGACAGGATCATGTTTCTAACAGCCCAATAGCACCTCATTTCAATGTGACGGGTTTGGGATGTAAAAACGCAACCGTTCATTTCCCAGTTTATGGCTTCCCCTGCTTCTTAGCCAAAGGCCTTAGCCTAAGAACAGGGCCTCAGACTGTCCTAGAGAGCGAAGGCCCAGACACAGGCACACGGTGATTTTGATTCTTTGTTTTTATACCCCTGTAACTAGCTAAGTGATAATAATACACCTAAGCTCTTAAAGTCTAGGCCTGCCTATCTATGTTCTAACATAAGATCTGATTGTAGGGGACAACCTTGGTTTGAGTGATCATGAGCTAATTCAGTGTTACCTAAACAGAAGGATAAAATCCATCTATAACTTGATTTCCAAAGGGCAAACGTTAAAAAAACAAAGGGAATTCGGTAGGGAAATGGACTGGACTAAAGAACTCAAGGATCGGAATGTGGAGGAGGCTTGGAATTATTTGAAGTCGAAGTTGCAGACGCTCTCGGAAACCTGCATCCCAAGCAATGGGAAAAATTCCTAGGGAAGGGTTGCAGACCAAACTGGATGAGCCAGCTTCTCAAACAGGTTCTTACAAGAAAGCAGAAAGTCTACAAGGAATGGGAGAGGGGATGGATCAGCCAGGAAACAGTTTAATAGAACTAAATTGGGGGCCTCCGGATAATCTGAATCCAAGAATATTAAAGGAACCGGCACATGAAATTGCAAGTCAATAGCAAGGATTTTCAATGAATCCGTAAACACGGAGGTTGTCCCCTGTGACTGGGGGATTGCTAATGTATTAGTACCGATTTTTAAGAAAGGGGAAAAAAAGTGATCCAGGAAATTAGAGGCCCATTAGTTTGACTTCAATTGTATGCAAGGTCGTGGAACGAATTTTGAAAGAGAGAGTAATTAATGAGATAGAAGTAAATGGTCATTGGGATAAAATACAACATGGTTTTACAAAAGGCAAATGATGCCAGACCAACCTTCTCTCTTTCTTTGAGATGATAACTGATATTTTAGACAAAGGAAATGTAGTAGACCTAACCTACCTGGATGTCAGTAAGGCATTTGTTACAGTTCCACATGGGAAATTATTAGTTAAATTGGAGAAGATGGGGATTAATTTGAGAACTGAAAGGTGGATAAGGAAGTGGTTAAAGGAGACTACAACGGGTCATACTGAATTCTTTCCCAGGTGTCTGTCTGGTGGGTCTTGTCCACATGTTCAGGGTTAAACTGATCATCATATTTGGGGTCAGGAAGGAATTTTCCCCGGGTCAGATTGGCAGAGACCGGGGGTGAGCGGTTGCCTTCCCCTGCAGCGTGGGGCCCAGGTCACTTGCGGGTTTTAACTAGTTTAAATGGTGGGTTCTCTGTAACTTGAAGTCTTTGAATCATGATTTGAGGACTCCAGTGACTCAGCCAGAGGTTCGGGGTCTGTTACAGGAGTGGGTGCGGGAGGTTCTGTGTCCCGCAATGTGCAGGAGGTCAGACTAGATGATCATGATGGTCCCTTCTGGCCTTAAGATCTATGAGTCTATGAGCACAGCGCCCCCTAGCTCCACCCTGGGACCTGCACTGACGTCCAGGGACGAGCACCCCCTACTGAGCCACCCGCCTGCTCGCTGCAGCACAGCGCCCCCTAGCGCCGCACTGGGGCATTGGGATCAGCACTGACAAAACGGAAAGCGCCCCCTACTGAGCCCCCTGCAGCACAGTTCACCCCCCAAAGAGGGTAACCCAGGGGGAGGGGGAAGGGAGTCCAATGCTAGGAGCAGGCTTGGTTGGCTTCTTTGTCCTGCCCCTCCCTGTCCTCCCTTCACCTCCCTTCCCTCCTCTGGCCACTGTCAGCCTGAGGAACCCTCCCCCCTCCAGGCAGGGTGGGGTCCCCGGTCTGGATGGCCTCCTCCAGTGTGGCTGTCTTGGTGGAGCAGCCAAACACCCGTTCCTGGTCCCAGACTTGGGGGAGCCGGGGGAATTCTCTGCCCTGGGCTATACGGGGGACAGAGCAGGTGAACTAGTGCCCTGATCTCTGGGGTCTGTTCAGGCCCGGCCCGATGGGGCCGCAATCTCCGCACTACCCTAATACAAATAATTAATAACAGTATCGAATTCAAGCATCCTCATTGGGCTGCAGAGTTAACGCCGGTTAAACTGTAGGGGCGAATCCTCCCACTGCCTCTCCCCCAGCAGCTCCGTTCACGCCCCCACCGACATGACAGGCCAAAGAACGGTGATAATTAAGGCTACGATTTAGTCATGGGTATTTTTCATAAAAGTCATGGACAGGTCATGGGTAAGAAACAAAGTTTCACAACCCATGAACTGTCCATGACGTATACGAAAAAGACCTGTGATTAAATCTTGGGGGGGAGGGGCACTGGTGGGGCGTGGGGGTGCCAGTGCCGGGGGGCGAGGACCCAGGGCCAGCAGCACCAGCTGCTGGGGGCCGCAGACCGCAGCTGCTCCGGCTGGCCTCCCGGGGACCACTGCCCAGGGCTGCAGCTGCTCTAGGAGGCTGTCTGGGGACCGTTGCCCTGGGGCCGCCGGAGCAGTGGCTGGTGTGGCTGTCCCGGGATCCACCTGAGTAGCTGGCCCCGGAGCCAGCTGCTTGGACAGCCCTGGGGTCAGCCACACTGGCCCCTGCAGAAGTCACGGAGGAGATCCCAGAAAGTCACAGAATCCGTGACTTCCACCACCTCTGTGAGAGACACAGTGATAACTGCTATGGTTAAGTGTCATTGTTAGACTCCAGAGTCAACCCAGTGACTATAGTGAAACTATAGACTTGAATAGTCCATTCTTCCCCACAGCAGCTCCCACTTCCCCCCACCCCACATGAGGTCCACTCCCAACCCGTCCCCCACCCTTCTGTTGAAACCATCAGCAATGACCGAGTAAAAACTGACATTTAATATAACATCTTTAGGCTTCAAAATTAAAACAGGTTAACCATAGACATAACTCTTTATCTGGTTCCTGCAGCAACTCCTAATGTTCCCCACCCACACAGGTTCCACCCCCAACCTCTTTCACCGTCCTCATCCACCAAAACTATCAGCAGTTTAACTTACACTGATGTGCCAAGTGACATCATTAGGTTCAAGTGTTAACAATCTCATTGAGCTAAACATGGTCAGCTCTCTTCTCTTGGAGATATTGTGTTCGGCTCTTTGTTGACTCAGGTGCACGTCACATCAGTTGGATGGTTTTCTTTGCAGCTGTTGTTAGAGGGTTTATTCCTTCCCCCTCCCACTTCCTTGGTCCTTCTCACATGAATAGAGAGCAACAATACCCGAAGTCCGAAGGTGCAAACAGTTCGATGTTTATTGGGGTGAACTTCCAGCAAGCTTAAATCCAAGTTCCTTTTTCCTTATTTTCAAATCCCAACTTACTTCCTGTTTGCCCCTAATTTATATAGTAATATTCTCAGCTATCCCTTAATCAATCATCTTACGGAAATCTATCTAACCAATCCTAACATATTGTAACATAATTCTCTCACCAATTATATCCCGCTACCCTAATTAACTTACCCCTAGCAAAATGAATTATACAGCAGCCAGAAACAATTAGAGAACCAGACAGATTAACACTAGAAAAGTGGGGGCCATAAAGATAAAACAGACAGAAATGAGGGTTTCACAACCACAAGCATTGAGAAGTGATTTCTTGCCAGACAGGATGTTATCAAACTAAGTGTTCTTTAACCATCTTTATCTGGTGGGGATGGGCTAAATGATAAACATATACCAAAATTCTTAAAGTCTAGGCCTTTACTGACCGGCCTGAATATCTGTATTCTAACGGCTGTGAGGGCAGGAGAATTAATTTGTGAAAGGAAGGCTGAGAAGCTGCGGAATCCAATTATTCCACGCCGGCCTCAGAGACACATCAGCCAGGCTGGGTGTTGGACAGCAAGGGAGCGCTGTTGTGTTTAAGGTTTGGGGAGGGATTCCAGGACTCCTGGGTTCACCTCCCAGCACCCTGTGTGACCATGGGCAAGTCACTGAATGACTCTGTGCCTCAGTTTCCTCTCCCCACTCTGGGTCTGTCTTATCTATTTAGACTTTGAGCTACGAGGGCGGGGGACTGGCTCCTGCAGAGCTCAGGGCCCCCATTGTGTGTGCGCTGATCTCGGTGACGCCGGGGTAAATCCGGAGTGACCCCACTGACGTCAGTGGAATCAGGGCTGGGTTCTGATCTCAGCAACCCCAACGAACGGTTCTGTTCTTGGCATCTGCAGTTGTGGAATTTGCCCCTCAGCGCTCCACGTGCAATCACTGAGCAGTTACTCAGAATTCCTGCATGATCTGGCCTTGCCGTGCCCCCTCCCTACATCATGGGTGGGTGCACTTCACAGGGAAACCGAGGCGCGAGTCGGAAATGCGTCGCTCTCCCCTCACCCGCTGGCCCTCACTCATGCTGAGCTGGCTGGTTACAGCGTCTCAGCCGGTAAATGATTGGCTGGTTCGGCTGGATTGACGGCTTTCCATGCCCCCCAGCTGCACACATACACGCACATACACGCACGCAGACCCAGGTGAAAAAAAAGAAATATACGTCCCGTGAACAAGTTTTGCCTTGAACTGCCTTCTTCAGTCCCTACTCATTGGTTAACAATGCACATGGGGCCTCTGCCAATCTGTAGGGCTCACACACGATGCAGAATGAAAGCCTGAATATCTCTCTATAGCCATTCAACTCTGCTTCTTTAACCTTAAACACGGGCCTGTGGTCTTCACTAGTTTGGGGGACCCTTTTTGATTTGTCAGCTTTATTACGGTAGTGCCTGGGCACCCCAAACACAGACTAACACCCCATTGTGCTAGGTACTGTATAAACCCCAAACAGCAAGACCCCAGAGAGATTGAGGCATGTGGAACCTTTCACGAGAACATCCCTTCTCCCCGCTGTGTAGTAAGTGTTTGAGTGAAATGGAGATTGGAGACATACAAAGCAAACAACAAATCCATGCTTAGACTATGAGCTTCTTGGGGCAGAGACTATATACAATTCTGCATCTGTACAGCCCCTGGGAAAATCCCAATCTCAGTAAGGTCTGGGCAGCACCCAGCAGAATGGGGTTCCCAATCTCAGGTGATGCAGTGCCTGGCAAAATGGGGGTCCCCTATCTTGGTCTATGCAGCACCTGGCACAATGCAGGGGACCCCAATTTTGGCAGGTTCCTAAACCCTACCCTACAACTAGATAATAATAGTAATCAATATAATTATTTAATGATTAATCATGAACATGATTAATAAAGTAGAATCTTTCACAAAGAGCGGTGCTTGAGTAAAATTAAAAAAAAAAAAGATTCAGTTAGTCTGAATGAAATGTGAATCTTTAACCCAGAGAGATTTCAACAAATTCAACAAATAGCAGTTAAAATTAACCTAGAGAGATTTTCCTCCCAAGTGTTTCATAGACCTTTGAGACAAATGTGTGTGGAGGGGAAAAAATCACCCAGTCTAAATAAAAGCTGAATATTAAACTCAGAACGAATTGATCCGGAGTTTGCATTGTGAATTGGAGTTAATTGTGTGTTTTAAAAAGCGTCAAGGTGTTGCAATAAAATCTAAGTCTTTAACCCAGAGAGATTTTATCCCCTGTGTTTACTGGACATTTGAGTTAAATAGAGATGCCCCAAAACAGACAGAAGGCTGTTAAACTGTCCGAATAAGAACTCCTTCCCCTTCTGGGTTAATCCAGCCTCAATTCCTGACTGTCCTCATCTCAAAATCCTCCCAGATCCCCAGTCACCCATAGAGTCTTCTAGGGTAGCCAAGATCGGAATTTCTAATGACCAAAAATGGACACAATTTCTAGATCCATTAGAAAAGCCGCAAGGAAGGGGCAGAAGCCCCCTGTGTTTGTGACTCCTGCGCAGCTCAGCAAGGAGCAGTCACAAGCCCGCGGGGCGGAGAAAGCCCTGATGCAGCGGCAGTGAGTAACCCATTCGCACACGCACGCCTCATTGTGTAATTCTGGCAAGGTGCACCCGGGCGTGACGACTTGGGGTGGCAGGTGCGAGGTGTATTTAAACTGTGCCTAGGAGGCAGGCGCAGGAGAATCGCAGGAGATGGGCCCACGGAGGATGGAATCTCTCAGCCTTCGGCAACTGCTGCTGATCGGGATCTGTGAGTCACGGGACGGGAGGGAAATCTGGCTGCAGGAGGGGGTTGGTGCTGTTTGCCGATCTGTTGGGGCTATACTGATTTAGGCACCGAGCTACTGTGTGGATGGGGATGGTGACAGGACCTGCAAACCCAAAGCTGGGGATAGAACCCAGGAGTCCTGGCTCCCAGCCCCTCCTGCTCTATCCCACTAGACCCCACTACCTTCCCAGACCCAGAGATAGAAACCAGGAGTCCTGAATCCCAGCCCCCCGACCCCATGCTCCAACTACTGCTCCCCACTCCCCTCCCAGAGCCGGGGAGAGAACCCAGGAGTCCTGGCTCCCAGCCCCTCCTGCTCTAACCCACCAGCCCCCACTCTCCTCCCAGAGCTGGGGATAGAACCCAGGAGTGTAAAGTGCCTTGATCCAGACTCCCAGTCCTGCTAACACCTCCTGTGCAGGGTGAATCCAGCCTCTGCCATCCTCACCCAGCAATAAGAGGGAACATTGAGTAGCAGCAGGGAGGAGATATCGGTTGTCCCTAGGGATGAGGTGAGCCCCACTCCTGGGGAAAGAGGAAAGGCCAGGCTGGGTCAGCATTGGACAGCGCTGGGTATTTGCTGAGGGCTTTTGTTTACATTTGGGGCTGGATTGTAGGGGAAATCCTCATTTCCCTGAACAGGAAGCTCCCGTTTGTTTGCTATTTCTGAGTAAGTGTATAAAGTTCCGTCAGCGGCTTCCTCCAAATTAGTGCTCAGCTCAGGGCAGGGTGGCAAGACAGCTTCCAATGCACCTGGCACCAGATTCCCTGGTGTATGGGCAAAACTGGAGT